>NW_027197042.1:0-70519 GCF_038502225.1 Cherax quadricarinatus | reverse complement strand
TCCACTCATCAACTACCCTATTTCCAAACCAATAGTTTCCTATGTCCTTTCTAAATCTAAACTTATCTAATTTAAATCCATTACTGCGGGTTCTCTCTTGGAGAGATGATGAATGAGACACATGTTCATCACTTGCGTATTTTTATTTCAATATATTTAGCCAGCCAATGGCTCTAATAATTAATTAATTATAGAGATAAAATACGCTCGTGGGAAGCCATTTAAATACTGGTGGGAATTCCGACTGTTGGAATTTTTTCTAAAACTACCAACATTGCCTTTTATGTAACAAATTAATTACCTTAAATGAACTTTCACAATATTCACAATAATTACATTTATATACAAAATAAAGTAATAGTAAATTTGTTTTATTTATGGAACATTATGTGAGTAAAAGCGAGGTAAATAAGATAAGGTAATGGATGGCGGTGAATGTTGGAGTGATTTAGAAACTGATGAGTCAGTGTGAGTCTTCCTCTGTTTTGTTTACATCTTACAAGTTATTATTCAAGACTTGTGAATCTTGTGCAGGATCTTACTGCTCTGTTACTTCAGCTTAATAGTCAAGGTGAGTGGCTAAGCTTGCAAGCTTAACTGGCTAAGCTTGCAAGCTTAACTGGTGAAGCTACGAGCATAACAATGAAGCTTTAAGCTGTGTTCCGCCTGGGAAAACTGACGGCCACGAACCACACCAAATATTTTGGTTATATTTATCCTCCATCAACATTATCATCCATTATCTTGTGTTATTTTGTAAGACATGACGATAATAGACGTGATAGACATGACGGGAGTCTTGTTAAGTGTGTGAGGTGAGGTGTTTGAGGGGAGAGTTGAGGTGAAGCACTTCAACTGTTGCTTCATGGTGTCTCGTGCACTCCAGGGTGTCTCGTGCACTCCAGTCCTGGGTGTCTCGTGCACTCCAGTCCTGGGTGTCTCGTGCACTCCAGGTCTCGTGCACTCCTGGGTGTCTCGTGCACTCCAGGGTGTCTCGTGCACTCCGGGGTGTCTCGTGCACTCCTGGGTGTCTGGTGCACTCCAGGGTGTCTGGTGCACTCCTGGGTGTCTGGTGCACTCCAGGGTGTCTGGTGCACTCCTGGGTGTCTGGTGCACTCCTGGGTGTCTGGTGCACTCCAGGGTGTCTGGTGCACTCCTGGGTGTCTGGTGCACTCCAGGGTGTCTGGTGCACTCCTGGGTGTCTGGTGCACTCCTGGGTGTCTGGTGCACTCCTGGGTGTCTGGTGCACTCCAGGGTGTCTGGTGCACTCCAGGGTGTCTGGTGCACTCCAGGGTGTCTGGTGCACTCCTGGGTGTCTGGTGCACTCCTGGGTGTCTGGTGCACTCCTGGGTGTCTGGTGCACTCCAGGGTGTCTGGTGCACTCCAGGGTGTCTGGTGCACTCCTGGGTGTCTGGTGCACTCCTGGGTGTCTGGTGCACTCCTGGGTGTCTGGTGCACTCCAGGGTGTCTGGTGCACTCCAGGGTGTCTGGTGCACTCCTGGGTGTCTGGTGCACTCCTGGGTGTCTGGTGCACTCCAGGGTGTCTGGTGCACTCCAGGGTGTCTGGTGCACTCCAGGGTGTCTGGTGCACTCCAGGGTGTCTGGTGCACTCCTGGGTGTCTGGTGCACTCCTGGGTGTCTGGTGCACTCCAGGGTGTCTGGTGCACTCCAGGGTGTCTGGTGCACTCCTGGGTGTCTGGTGCACTCCAGGGTGTCTGGTGCACTCCAGGGTGTCTGGTGCACTCCTGGGTGTCTGGTGCACTGCTGGGTGTCTGGTGCACTCCAGGGTGTCTGGTGCACTCCAGGGTGTCTGGTGCACTCCTGGGTGTCTGGTGCACTCCTGGGTGTCTGGTGCACTCCAGGGTGTCTGGTGCACTCCAGGGTGTCTGGTGCACTCCTGGGTGTCTGGTGCACTCCTGGGTGTCTGGTGCACTCCAGGGTGTCTGGTGCACTCCAGGGTGTCTGGTGCACTCCAGGGTGTCTGGTGCACTCCTGGGTGTCTGGTGCACTCCAGGGTGTCTGGTGCACTCCAGGGTGTCTGGTGCACTCCTGGGTGTCTGGTGCACTCCTGGGTGTCTGGTGCACTCCTGGGTGTCTGGTGCACTCCTGGGTGTCTGGTGCACTCCAGGGTGTCTGGTGCACTCCAGGGTGTCTGGTGCACTCCTGGGTGTCTGGTGCACTCCTGGGTGTCTGGTGCACTCCTGGGTGTCTGGTGCACTCCAGGGTGTCTGGTGCACTCCAGGGTGTCTGGTGCACTCCAGTGTGTCTGGTGCACTCCAGTGTGTCTGGTGCACTCCAGGGTGTCTCGTGCACTCCAGGGTGTCTGGTGCACTCCAGGGTGTCTGGTGCACTCCAGGGTGTCTGGTGCACTCCAGGGTGTCTGGTGCACTCCAGGGTGTCTGGTGCACTCCTGGGTGTCTGGTGCACTCCTGGGTGTCTGGTGCACTCCAGGGTGTCTGGTGCACTCCAGGGTGTCTGGTGCACTCCTGGGTGTCTGGTGCACTCCTGGGTGTCTGGTGCACTCCAGTATGTCTGGTGCACTCCAGGGTGTCTGGTGCACTCCAGGGTGTCTGGTGCACTCCAGGGTGTCTGGTGCACTCCAGGGTGTCTGGTGCACTCCGGGGTGTCTGGTGCACTCCGGGGTGTCTCGTGCACTCCGGGGTGTCTGGTGCACTCCAGGGTGTCTGGTGCACTCCAGGGTGTCTCGTGCACTCCGGGGTGTCTCGTGCACTCCGGGGTGTCTCGTGCACTCCAGGGTGTCTCGTGCACTCCAGGGTGTCTCGTGCACTCCGGGGTGTCTGGTGCACTCCAGGGTGTCTGGTGCACTCCAGGGTGTCTCGTGCACTCCAGGGTGTCTGGTGCACTCCAGGGTGTCTGGTGCACTCCAGTCCTGGTGTCTGGTGCACTCCAGGGTGCCTGGTGCACTCCAGGGTGTCTGGTGCACTCCAAGGTGTCTGGTGCACTCCAGGGTGTCTGGTGCCCTCCAGGGTGTCTGGTGCACTCCTGGGTGTCTGGTGCACTCCTGGGTGTCTGGTGCACTCCTGGGTGTCTCGTGCACTCCTGGGAGTCTCGTGCACCCCAGGACCGCGAGCCCTGGGAGTCTCGTGCACCCCAGGACCCCGAGTCCTGGGAGTCTCGTGCACCCCAGGACCCCGAGTCCTGGGAGTCTCGTGCACCCCAGGACCCCGAGTCCTGGGAGTCTCGTGCACCCCAGGACCCCGAGTCCTGGGAGTCTCGTGCACCCCAGGACCCCGAGTCCTGGGAGTCTCGTGCACCCCAGGACCCCGAGTCCTGGGAGTCTCGTGCACCCCAGGACCCCGAGTCCTGGGAGTCTCGTGCACCCCAGGACCCCGAGTCCTGGGAGTCTCGTGCACCCCAGGACCCCGAGTCCTGGGAGTCTCGTGCACCCCAGGACCCCGAGTCCTGGAATTCTCGTGCACCCCAGGACCCCGAGTCCTGGAATTCTCGTGCACCCCAGGACCCCGAGTCCTGGGAGTCTCGTGCACCCCAGGACCCCGAGTCCTGGGAGTCTCGTGCACCCCAGGACCCCGAGTCCTGGGAGTCTCGTGCACCCCAGGACCCCGAGTCCTGGGAGTCTCGTGCGCCCCAGGACCCCGAGTCTTGGGAGTCTCGTGCACCCCAGGACCCCGAGTCCTGGGAGTCTCGTGCACCCCAGGACCCCGAGTCCTGGGAGTCTCGTGCACCCCAGGACCCCGAGTCCTGGGAGTCTCGTGCACCCCAGGACCCCGAGTCCTGGGAGTCTCGTGCACCCCAGGACCCCGAGTCCTGGGAGTCTCGTGCACCCCAGGACCCCGAGTCCTGGGAGTCTCGTGCACCCCAGGACCCCGAGTCCTGGGAGTCTCGTGCACCCCAGGACCCCGAGTCCTGGGAGTCTCGTGCACCCCAGGACCCCGAGTCCTGGGAGTCTCGTGCACCCCAGGACCCCGAGTCCTGGGAGTCTCGTGCACCCCAGGACCCCCCCCGAGTCCTGGGAGTCTCGTGCACCCCAGGACCCCCCCCGAGTCCTGGGAGTCTCGTGCACCCCAGGACCCCCCCGAGTCCTGGGAGTCTCGTGCACCCCAGGACCCCCCCGAGTCCTGGGAGTCTCGTGCACCCCAGGACCCCCCGAGTCCTGGGAGTCTCGTGCACCCCAGGACCCCCCGAGTCCTGGGAGTCTCGTGCACCCCAGGACCCCCCCCCGAGTCCTGGGAGTCTCGTGCACCCCAGGGCCCCCCCCGAGTCCTGGGAGTCTCGTGCACCCCAGGGGCGCCCCCCCCCCGAGTCCTGGGAGTCTCGTGCACCCCAGGGCCCCCCCGAGTCCTGGGAGTCTCGTGCACCCCAGGGCCCCCCCCGAGTCCTGGGAGTCTCGTGCACCCCAGGGCCCCCCCCCGAGTCCTGGGAGTCTCGTGCACCCCAGGGCCCCCCCCCCGAGTCCTGGGAGTCTCGTGCACCCCAGGGCCCCCCCCCGAGTCCTGGGAGTCTCGTGCACCCCAGGGCCCCCCCCCGAGTCCTGGGAGTCTCGTGCACCCCAGGGCCCCCCCGCCGAGTCCTGGGAGTCTCGTGCACCCCAGGGCCCCCCCGCCGAGTCCTGGGAGTCTCGTGCACCCCAGGGCCCCCCCCGCCGAGTCCTGGGAGTCTCGTGCACCCCAGGGCCCCCCCCCCGCCGAGTCCTGGGAGTCTCGTGCACCCAGGGCCCCCCCCCCGAGTCCTGGGAGTCTCGTGCACCCCAGGGCCCCCCCCGAGTCCTGGGAGTCTCCTGCACCCCAGGGCCCCCCCCCGAGTCCTGGGAGTCTCGTGCACCCCAGGGCCCCCCCCCCCCGAGTCCTGGGAGTCTCGTGCACCCCAGGACCCCGAGTCCTGGGAGTCTCGTGCACCCCAGGGCCCCCCCCCCCGAGTCCTGGGAGTCTCGTGCACCCCAGGGCCCCCCCCCCGAGTCCTGGGAGTCTCGTGCACCCCAGGGCCCCCCCCCCCGAGTCCTGGGAGTCTCGTGCACCCCCGGCCCCCCCCCGAGTCCTGGGAGTCTCGTGCACCCCAGGGCCCCCCCCCCGAGTCCTGGGAGTCTCGTGCACCCCAGGGCCCCCCCCCGAGTCCTGGGAGTCTCGTGCACCCCAGGGCCCCCCCCCGAGTCCTGGGAGTCTCCTGCACCCCAGGGCCCCCCCCCCCCGAGTCCTGGGAGTCTCGTGCACCCCAGGGCCCCCCCCCGAGTCCTGGGAGTCTCGTGCACCCCAGGACCCCGAGTCCTGGGAGTCTCGTGCACCCCAGGGCCCCCCCCCCGAGTCCTGGGAGTCTCGTGCACCCCAGGGCCCCCCCCCCCCCGAGTCCTGGGAGTCTCGTGCACCCCAGGCCCCCCCCCCCGAGTCCTGCGAGTCTCGTGCACCCCAGGCCCCCCCCCCCCCGAGTCCTGGGAGTCTCGTGCAGCCCATGCCCCCCCCCCGAGTCCTGGGAGTCTCGTGCAGCCCTGTGAGACCTCGACCCACTCTACCTGAGGTATCCCAGCGAGTGAGCACGTCTCCTGTATATCCCAGTGCTTAACAGAATAGGGAATAGCATATGAAGGTACAAATAAAAATGGGAACTATGGCTATAGTTTACTTAATAACATAAAAGGGCTAGAATACAACATATCCTGATGGAAATTTACACAATATAACAATTGACCTATGAGACTTATTACCAGGGGGAAGGGTAGATGTTATCAGTAACACGGACTAGTACTCACTCTTAATTCACCGACCAGCTGACCCGAGATTCCCAATGCGTGGTCCACTACACACGCGGCTGTCCAGAGCTCTCGCTCCCGGACCTGTCACCAACAACCTCCTTTGCTCCGCTGTTCCCTGGGCTTATATCGTAGTCAAAGTACCCCCTCCCCAATGGGGTATGTACCACGTGTTACGACCTGACGCCGAGGTCTGACGCCGTTAAGAACAAAAGACCTCAGACGTGGGCGTGACTACCCGACATTTGCTAAGGCAGGTGTGACCATATAATTAGGTCTCCCTAGAGACCTCACAAGCCCATCTGAACTGCATCACATCCCCCTTTCTCCCCCAATTTAAAATATCTGAGAACTAGGACAATTTGTCCTAAGTTATTAGACTATTTTAATCCTAACCCTTTTATTCTATTACAATACAATAGCAAATAATATGAATTCACACAGATCAGTAGGTTTAATAAATTCTAGCACAAGAAACGAATAACAATGACTCTGGTGCGAAACCTCCTTATCCGTCATGTCTCCTTAAAACTAAATATCGGGCTCCAGTGCCTTCCTGTACTCTACTAGAAATAAACTAGCTCCTGTAGTCACCCTCGCTAATTAACCATTGAGCCAAACCTCGTAAGGTTTTCCTGGCGTAGAAAACAGCTCCAGCGGGTATTATTCCTTCAAGTACTTGCAACTGAACCATTACACGACCACAATGTCGCATTTTCCTTGCACCCTACCGTGACCATTCATGACAAGGCAGGAATCGCAACCAGGACCAATCATTATCCCATTTCTAGGAACTAAAAGAAAACCTCCCATCCCTCACATAAAGGAATCCTCTTCTGACGGCGAGCCGATTGGTGTTTACAGTTCTCCACCTGAAAAGAAAATACATCCTATCTCTACGGTGATCCCTCCCGGCAAGGAGCTAGCTCACATAATATACAACACATATTTGTCCCAACAGCTGACATAACATAGGGCATCCCCTAGCAGTAGAGATACCATACTAATACCACTCTAATCATCATTTCCCAAGCTTCACTGGCTAGTAGTAAATGACACGGTTGGCTTGACTTGGGGCCATGCTATTGACCCAGGGAGAAGCTCTCTACAAATCCTTGGGCAGAAATATGAAGGGGTCGACGGAGGAGGACATAGGGCCATTGCAGTATTCTTGTCATCTCACCTCCAGATCTGTCTACTGCTTCTACTAGAAGAGGGGTTAGCCAGAGCTTCTGGCCGACCCTAGCACTTCCTAAATTGGGCCATGTCTCATTGTGTGGACTTCGTTGGCGTTTAGGAACGCTCATGCGGGTCCCTCTCGTTGAAAGCACAGCATCTGGGAACTTCACGACTCAGCAAGCAGCTTATCTTCACCACGACAATACTCCTCAGGCACCAAGGCCACCCTTCATCCGTCCAGCCTCACCCGTCAACTTCCACCTCTTGCATGGTGGTGGCACGAGAGCTGGCTACCGCTTTTCCTCAAGTCTCCCAGGTCTAATAATAGCCCTTTTGCTGGACCCAAACTGACTTCTTGGCACTTCTGCGTCTCCATCACTCCAGGCCAAATAGATTCCTGGAGTCTCCTTGGCAGGTCCTGGCAACATCTCCACATCTCCTGTGAATAATAGTAGACGGCAGTATTGTTCTACAGGTGACTGGGGCTTATTGTTGGTGGGCAGGTCTCTAGAGTATTGAGCCGACCTGAGGGCGAGGCGAGTGGTCAGCTCCTTCCCTCAGGGTCCCATTTACTCACAACACTCCCTCCCTCCAGCAATAATTCCCTTACAAATTTCGTCTATACATTCTTGACCTTGTATTCATACCAACATTTTCCTCTACCAGCTGATGTAACCTATCTTCCTCATATACCTCGTCATTTACAGTCCTTTCATCCACCACATTAACATTAGGCATTACTATTTCCTCCTCAGACCAGAATGGCTTTAGTTTATTACAATGAACAATCCTCTCACTCTGGTCCTCAAACAACCCTTTAACCTTCACATTTACTGGTCCCATTTTCTCTAAGATGCGGTAAGGACCTTTCCACCTTGGACCGAGGGACCTACTCTGTTGAGGGGTTACTTCATCTTTATATACCATTACTAGGTTACCTTCCTTAAGTTTAAGAGGCTTCACTTGCCTGTCATAGTAGTGAGCATATTTTTCCTGCGCTCTACCAGATGCCTGGGCGGCAGTTCGCCAAGCAGTTCTCATTTTTGTTAGGACTTCTGAAGGATAGTCCTCACCGTATCTGACAACTGCTTGGTTCACCAAGCCTGCTGCAAAATGACAGTCATGCCCTGTAAATAGGAATAATGGTTGTGTCCCTATTGATTTGTGAATAGCGGTGTTTAAAGCAAATTGAACATATGGTATATATTTATCCCATTGTAATGGTTCTTTCTCTGAGAGAATGGCCAGTGTATTTTTGACTACTTGGTTCGTTCTCTCCACCATACCATTCGCCTGTGGATGATAAGCTGTCGTGAATGCTGTCATTATTTCTAAGGTGTTACAAACCTCTGCAAATACCTTGCTTTTAAACTCTGAACCTTGATCTGTTACTAATTCTCTAGGAGGTCCAAATATTGCTACGAATCTATCAAGGAGCGCCTCTGCAACAGTCTGTGGGTCTTTCTTAGGGATGGGTACAAGTGTTGTATACCGTGACAGATGGTCCACCAGCACAAGAACATACCTATTGCCTGAATAACTATTATGTAAGTCAATAAGATCTGCACCAACCCGGTCCAACGGCTCCTTAATCTCGGGAAAAGCTTGCAATTCCACATTAACCTGAGGGTTACCTTTCCTCCTTTGGCAATTACCACAACATTTTACATATTCGGTTACATAATTCAGGAGACCAGGAAAGTAGAACATTTCTTTGGCCCTCTTATAAGTCCTAAAAACACCTGGATGGCCAGCCATCTTGGATGAGTGTGCAAGCTTCAGAGCGGCCTTCCTGAGGACATTGGGTATTACTACCTGCTGTACTGAACGATCGTTCAGCTCCGTAATCCTATGTAGCACACCGTCTTTCATCTCGAATTCATCAATAGGGCGGCTTGGCTTGTGGCACGGGAGCTTCTCTCCCTCCAAATACTCAATTATCTCCTTCCACCTGTTCTCTTCCAGTTGGTACTCTCTTAATTTTTCATTGTTCACATTCTCAATATTAACATCAACATTTATTGCTGCTACATTCCTACTCAATACGTCTGGTACATGGTGTGAGGCTCCTGGTTTATAAAGAATCTGGTACGAGTGTGCTGACAGTTCGTAACCCCATCTAGACATCCTAGGACAGCGAGTTTTCTTTTTAAATATGTGCACCAATGCCCTGTGATCTGTTATTATTTTAAAATGGCGCTGAAATACATACGGTTCAAAGTATCTCACACTTTCTACCACTGCCAAGGCTTCTTTATCAGTGATGGCATACCTGACTTCCGGTCCTTTAATCTTTCTGCTAAAATACGCTACTGGGTGTGGGTTATTTTCCTTGTCTCTTTGCATTAGGCAACCTCCTATTGCAACTGCTGAAGCGTCTGTATGTATCTCAAACTCTCTGGAAAAATCAGGAACCACTAATACCGGCTCACTTGTAAGCTCAGCCTTTAATTTTTCGTGAGCCAACTCATGTTCTTCTTTCCATACAAACTTAGCTTTCTTCTTAGTTAGATCTGTCAGTGGTGCTGCTAGCTCTGCAAAACCCTTAATATGTCTTCTAAAGTATCCTGCTGCACCTAGGAACCTCCTGACTTCCCTTGCTGTTCTAGGTCTTGGCATTTCAGATATTGCCTTACACTTATCAGGGTCAGGGCGAATCCCTTCAGGGCTTACCTGAAAGCCTAGAAATTTAAAGCTAGTGGCTGCTATTATACATTTCTTTGCATTCAACTTAAATCCTGCTTTATCCAGTAGTTTTAGTGTCTCCACAAGGTTGTCTACATGTTCTGGAAATGACCGGGAGTAGACTACCACATCATCAAGATATGCCAGTGAGTGTCTACCCAACACAGGGCTGAGGATGAAGTTTATAGCTCTTTGGAAGCTAGAGGGCGCGGTTTTTAACCCGTAGGGCATTCGTTTAAATTGGTATAATCTGACCCCATCTGAGAATGCTGTCTTCTCTCTATCTTCTTCTGAAACGGGGATGGCCCAATAAGCTGACTTAGCGTCCAAAGTCGAAAAATACTTAGCTGTTCCAAATGAATCAAGAATTTCCTGGATTAGGGGCAAGGGATAACTATCAGCTATTGTTAATTCATTCACTTTCCTATAATCCACACAGAACCGATAAGAGTTATCTGGTTTCTTTACCAACACTACAGGTGAGAGCCACGGTGATGAACTCGGTTCAATTACATCGTTCTGGAGCATGGTATTACATTCCTCCCTTATTACTCTCTTAGCCTCTTCTGGGAGTCTCCATTGACGGGTTTGGACAGGTAAACTGTCACCTGTAGGTATAGTATGCTCAATCTGGGGCAGGAAGCCTATATCTCCTTCATCCATTGAAAACAACTTTGGAAAGTTCCTTAAAGCATTCTTTATTATTTCCTTCTCAGAACATTTTAAATGATTTAGATTTACATCATTAAATGTCTTTTCCCTTTTACTTTCGTTCTGGGTGGGAGCGGCAGGTGTCACTACCCTTTCTGGGACTCTGGTATTAAGTGCTCCACATTGTTGACCTCGGCCAGGTAGCTTAACGGAGTCAGGTTCAAAAATTAAGTCTTTGGGGATAATCTCAGCTGATGTTAACCTTCTACCATTCTTGAATCTTAACGCTTTACTTGTCAGATTTATCACTGGTATTAAGATATGTCTTTTCTCAGAAACCTGGGCTAGATGATGAGGCACCAGGAAGGATTCTAGCTTCCCCGCTAATTGTAAGATACTTCCTGGCTCGACCTTCCTTCCCACTGAACCTTTAATAAATTTGAATGTATTAGGTGGACATACCTGGTTATATAATACATGAACTGCATAATCTGCGTCTGCAGAGTTCACATTAGGTAACTGCGCTTCAAAAAGTGATTTAGATGGGGTTTTGAATAATTTATTACTCCTACTCATAGAAGCTACTATTGAGGGATGTTCTATGAATTTTATTGGAAAGGAAACCTCATCCAGTATCAGCCGACTGGTTCCCCTTCCTTTGCCATACGACAAGAGGAAGTCAAACCTTCTGAGAAAATCCATACCTAAGAGTAAGTCCCCTGGAAACCTTACTCCAGACACTACTAAACAAGCGTGAACTTTATAACTTTCACCCAGTTCAAAGTACAGGTCCGTTTGTCCCTCGACATTAATATCATTACCATTTACAGCAGTAATATCTCTCTTAGCTTTGCTTATTTTACAACCCCTCCAGTTATTACATACATCTCGCTTAATTATTGACACCTGACTTCCCGTATCAATGAAAGCTACCAATTTTTTTCCATTTACTCTTATTTTAATCATAGGTCTTTCATCTTTGGTAACAAGGTTATCAGACCTATCTTTCTTAACCTTGTACCTTCTTCTTTCGTTAGGAACGAAAATTAGGGCAGTTGGCCCTAATATGGCCAATCCCGCCACACTCCCAGCATTGATTAGTTCTCCGAGCATTCTGTTTATTACGCCCACCACCGCCTGTCCTGCGGTGCGGGGGTATATACTTCTTCTCATTATTGGTTGTCGCCACATATGGTGACTCAGGTGTTACTCTCTCTGAGGCAACAATTCTATCTCCCTTTCTGTCTCTACCATATTCGGACTCGAGAGACATGGCATATTGAACTAGTTCTTCGAAGGTTTTAATCGCTAGTACCATAGCAACTCTAGTTCTCATCCAGACTGGCAACCCTTCACAAAATACCTGCTTTTTATAAAGCTCCAGCTGTTCTGCATTATATTTTAAAGTTCCGTTCACATCTTCCACCCTGGACCATACCAGACAACTGAAGTCCCTTAGAGTGTGTCCCTCCTTCAGTTGCAATTGTTCCAGGTATCGATGGATATTTTCAACTGATACTGCCGTCTGGAACCTATATCTTATAGCATCCTTGAAATTACTCCAGTCCTTTACGTTAATAAATTGTGGGAGACTAAATATGGATGCTGTGTTATCTACAATTGCCCTGAATCCCAGTGAAACTTTCATTTTTTCATCAGATATATTAAACAAAATGGCCTCAATATTTTTAATCCAAGCTTCTACTTTGATATTTCTTTCGATGGGATTCCTCGGCAAATCTTCTACATGAAATTTCGGCAAATTTTCTAAATATGGCCTATCAACAATTACTGTCCCACACATAGAGGTTCCAACACTACTATCTGGAGCTGATGCCCCAGATAAAATCTTTTGCTGAAGCATAGGGTTCGTTGGGACGTTGAGTGGCTTGGTTAGGGAAGGATTGACCTGGGAAGGCTGGAGGCTCAGAAGTTGGGGTTGGGTCGGGAGTCCCGGTATATTAGATAAGGACCCATTCGGGGAAATACTGAATGGTTCCCCAGCTGTAGTTACACGTGTGGGTGTTTGGTTAGTATTTACAGGAACAGCATTGGGCAGGTGAACACCTGACACAGCAGGGGAAGCTATGGTTACTGAGGGGTTAGGTATACTAGTAACTGTAGAACCAGGCGCAGAAGTGGGAACCCTAGAGGCAGCTACCCCAGGGACTTGGGGAGCAGGTACAACAATAGGGGATTGAGGGTTACTCATAACTTGAGCAATAACACTATGAAGCACAGAGTTAAGATAAGGATACATACTATAGTCAGCATTAACTGGGTTATTAAAATACGGAGGTATGGGGTTAGTAGCATCCCGGGTTGGTAAAGTTGATACTCCCGGGCTAACAGCAGTGGTAGATGTATTAGATACCACTGGGGCCATAGTATTCGTGGTACTACTGGGGGTCACCGTGGAACCTATATTCGTTCCTGAGCCTTGGGCCTGGGGATGGTTTGTCCCTGACATATGTACCCCTGAAGTATTATTTATCACTGAAATCTCATTTTCTTGATTATTTATACCCTCACTAACATTAATCACTGAATCTTGCTGTGGAACCATGTTGCTAGACCCTTCACTTGAGCCTGGTGCGAGATCACTAACATTGACGTTAGCCTCTGCCATTCTGTTCACGAGGAACTTCACCTGTATCCTACTGGATCGTCTGATTGCACTATTTAACGTCTTGCTACGCAAATTATATTTGGTCATCACCCACCTGACAAACATAAGAGTAGGATTGTCCTGGTTTATTCTTAAGGTTACGGTCACAGTTAACGGTAAAACAAATGATAGGCGACACAAAGAAATTAATATTTGGTTTTGATAGCAAAAACCGACCAGTCGTAAAGCACGTGAGCCGCGTTTAATGATAAACGCTAAACCGCTGCCACCATGTGAGACCTCTACCCACTCTACCTGAGGTATCCCAGCGAGTGAGCACGTCTCCTGTATATCCCAGTGCTTAACAGAATAGGGAATAGCATATGAAGGTACAAATAAAAATGGGAACTATGGCTATAGTTTACTTAATAACATAAAAGGGCTAGAATACAACATATCCTGATGGAAATTTACACAATATAACAATTGACCTATGAGACTTATTACCAGGGGGAAGGGTAGATGTTATCAGTAACACGGACTAGTACTCACTCTTAATTCACCGACCAGCTGACCCGAGATTCCCAATGCGTGGTCCACTACACACGCGGCTGTCCAGAGCTCTCGCTCGACGGACCTGTCACCAACAACCTCTTTGCCCCGTTGTTCCCTGGGCTTATATCGTAGTCAAAGTACCCCCTCCCCAATGGGGTATGTACCACGTGTTACGACCTGACGCCGAGGTCTGGCGCCGTTAAGAACAAAAGACCTCAGACGTGGGCGTGACTACCCGACATTTGCTAAGGCAGGTGTGACCATATAATTAGGTCTCCCTAGAGACCTCACAAGCCCATCTGAACTGCATCACGGGGGGGGGGTTCCTGGGAGTTGGGGGGGGTTCCTGGGAGTTGGGGGGTTCCTGGGAGTTGGGGGGGTTCCTGGGAGTTGGGGGGGTTCCTGGGAGTTGGGGGGGTTCCTGGGAGTTGGGGGGGGGTTCCTGGGAGTTGGGGGGGGTTCCTGGGAGTTGGGGGGGGGTTCCTGGGAGTTGGGGGGGGGGGGTTCCTGTGAGTTGGGGGGTTCCTGGGAGTTGGGGGGGGTTCCTGGGAGTTGGGGGGGGTTCCTGGGAGTTGGGGGTTCCTGGGAGTTGGGGGGGTTCCTGGGAGTTGGGGGGGGGGGTTCCTGGGAGTTGGGGGGGGGGGGTTCCTGGGAGTTGGGGGGGGGGGGGTTCCTGGGAGTTGGGGGGTCCTGGGAGTTGGGGGGGTTCCTGGGAGTTGGGGGGGTTCCTGGGAGTTGGGGGGGTTCCTGGGAGTTGGGGGGTTTCCTGGGAGTTGGGGGGGTTCCTGGGAGTTGGGGGGGTTCCTACTCTTGCTAATAAAGAAATTAATTAATTAAATTTTTTAAATCAATATGAAAGTATAAAATAAAATTATTAAATTGTTAACTGGGAAATTTAAGTATTTTCTAAGAATGCATAGACAAAATTAAAATATAATTCATAAAAATATCAATAAAAGAAAATAATTCACTGCAGAACAAGTGTAACAAAATAAGATGTAGAAATAATCACTGCAGTAATAAAGTGTCACTGGAAAAACTCAGGTTAAATAATGAATTAAAATTATGAAGATCAAAAAAAAATAAACTGATTGAACACTTTAACTCTTAATTGTAAATTAGACAAAACAATTTACTCAAGCAGAGTAAAGAAAACACTTTACGTTAAAAGTAATTGAAATTGCATCAAGAGTGAATTTGTTCAAGAAATATAAAAATATGAATAAAATAAAACAAAGGAACAAAACGGGTAATATAACACTTACAGTGGCGGGGCACACTTCATTATAATATATTCTTACAACAAAATCCTGCTGTGACTGATACAACAAAATCCTGCTGTGACTGATACAACAAAATCTTGCTGTGACTGATACGACAAAAATTTGCTGGCAAAAATAATGGTACACAGTCTGCGAAAAAATTAGAGGAATGAGACACTGCTGGCATACGAAAAAAAAGACACACATAGAAATAAATGGATAATTTAGTATACTGGGGTGAATATCACTGCATGAAATACAATGACAATTACTGGAGAATACAACGCTGAAAGAATACAATAAAAAAAAATGAATCACTTCACACAGAGTGACTGACTGGTACACTACACAATAATACTTACTAGAGACAGGAGTAGCATAAAGAAAAACACAGAATAAAAAAATATAAGATAAGTGAAAACACTGAAAAATATTGTAAAAATAATGAGTCAAAGAAATACTGCGTTTACACTGAAAACACAAGGTTTAGAGTACACAAGCAATTTACTATAAATGTCTCACACACGCAAATGTCTTTAAATGCAAGAAAAATGTCTCAAGAAAATTATCACTGAAGTCTGGAGTAGTAGACGGGCGGTGAGGGGTGATGAGGTGAAGATGTTGTCCGGCACGGTGAGGGCTGACGTCACCTACACTCACTGTTGTCGGAAGAATGCGCGTTCTCGGGGAACTCTCATAATTGGGTTTTATCGTTGGCGCCAGCTACAATCTCTTGACCAATTATGTGAGCCAAAACAGTACTAGGACCCGGTACAAGGGTGCAAACAGCCACAGGTAGATGAGGTGGATCTGGTGGTGGGTGGTGGTGGTGTGGTGGTGGGGTGGTGTGAGTACAGTGGTGGTGGTGGGTGTGACTCTCGCTGGCGCTCACTGGCGCGCACTCCACTCTCTACCCACGAAGGTGGCTTGATAACCCACTCTATGCCACAGGAATGGTGAAAACCACTCTTAGCATCCAACAGGGAGCACAAAGCGATATAGACAATACTTCAGAGGAACTTGGCTTACTTCTTACTGCGTGGCTTACTTCTCTCTCTCAGCTGGGTTAGAAGCTGGGTTGGCTGACTGGCTTACCCCACGAGAATGGCTGACTGGAAGACGTGTAACGATGCACAAAGCACGGAGGAGCAGTTGGATGACAGGAGACAGGCTGGATGATAGGCTGACTGGCGTTCACTTCCACAGTCTGGCTTACTGACTGGCTTAATTGCAAAATCCGGGTCAACCCCTCGGAGATTGAAGCAATTAGCACACAACTAAGCCAGGAAGCTTGAAACGGCTGCAACAGGCTTGCAGGCTGAAGGTTGTGAAGGGAGTGAGGCTGCTGGCTGGAGGTGGTGCGTGAGGGTAGGCTGGTGGGTGACGGTTCACCTTTGACCCTGCCGCTACTCACAACCAGCCTTCTAACGCCTTGAATTACCCTTAAAAACATAAATCCACGCTCCACACCGCTGTCACCATTTATCATGTGGGAGTTCGATACGTGGATTAGGTAAGAAATACTCACGTAGGCTGTTATTACGTATAATTGCAGATATGTGGAGAGAGCCCTTACAGCCGTGGCCTATCTCACTCGCTCCTCTCGTAACACTGACTGACCGGCCGCCCACAGTACCCAGTGAGGGGTCTTTGAATAATGTCAGTTCAGCGCAATATGAATAGACAGTGACTCAGGCAGAGACGGTTGGTCGTTGAGTCAACGGTACACTGGTTACTGGTAACTGGTTACTACTACTGAGAACAGGTTTTACTGTCTATTGTTTAGTACTTGTACAATATCAAATGCTAAACAAGTGTGTAATTGATATCTAATCTAGTCTTAATAGTGTATTAAATTTATCAAATCATTAATGTTTTACTTTAAATATTGTCTCTAGTCTCATAATCATCATTTTATTTCCATAATTATTACTTTTGTTTTTATTAATTATAATGGCTATATTCTCTGTTTATTGCTAGTGCATTGAACGCCTGTCTTACGAACGCATTGCGTTACGTTAAATCTGCCATACGAAGCATTTGAACGCAAAAATTTTGCCTCGGCTCACAATAAAAAACTTGCCTTGCGTGATTCATCCGGGATGCGTCCCATGTGTGACCTCAGCACCAGTGTTTACAGGCCAGCCAGTGTGGTTGCATCTATGCAATGGAAATAAGTCACTGTGTCTGACTTTTTGGGTTATCCGAGGTTCTCTACACATATGCTGCTATGTATGATAATTCTATGTAACTGTATTTGTGTATACCTGAATAAACTTACTTACGCATATATTCGGTACATTTCACATTATCCCAGTGTTTTTAGTGCTTGTAACTGCAAAATAAGTCACCATGGACCCCAAGAAAGCTTCTAGTGACATCCCTGTGGTAAAAAGGGTGAGAATTAGTATGGAATTGAAAAAAGAGATTAAAGAAATGTGTGCAAAGTGGGTTAAAGTGCAAACCTTTATGGATGAAAATCACCCTGACACAGCTACTGCAAGCCGTATTGGCAACCTGTACAATGACAGTGTTATGGCCTATTTTAGGAAAGTCTTAAAGGAACGGGAGGTACAGACCTCTATGGACAGGTTTGTTGTGCGACATAGGTCCAGTGACTCTCAAGCTGGTCCTAGTGGCATTAAAAGAAGGGAAGTAACCCCAGAAAAGGACTTGCTACCTCAAGTCCTAATGGAAGGGGATTCCCCTTCTAAACAGTAACAACCTTGACACTCTCCCCTCCTCCCATCCCATCAATCATCACCAGATCTTCAATAAAGGTAAGTGTCATGTATTCTATTCTTAGTAGAGTAGTAATTGTGCATGTCTTCTTCAGTTTGTGTGTATTAAAATTAATATTTCATGTGGTAATTTTTTTTTTTTTTTTTTTTTTCATACTTTGGGGTGTCAGGAACAGATTAATTTGATTTCCATTACAGTGGACCCCCGGTATTCGATGGCATCGGTATTTGATAAATCCGGTATTTGATGCATTATATCGCAAAAAAATTTTCCTCGGTATTCGATACGATTCGTAAGAGACCTGTCCACGTGTGGCCTGAACTGCCCCGTGTGTGCCAGTGTTTACAGGCCAGCTAGTGTGCGCGCATCTAAGGATACATTCGGTACATTCCATATTATCCATATTATCACTGTTTGGTGCTTGTTTCTGCAAAATAAGTCACCATGGGCCCCAAGAAAGCTTCTAGTGCCAACCCTTCAAGAAAAAAGTCACTAATGGCTTATGAAATGAAGAAAGAGATAATTGCAAAGTACGAAAGTGGAGTGTGTGTGTCGGAGCTGGTCAGGTTGTATAATAAACCCCAATCAACCATCTCTACTATAGTGACCAGGAAAACGGCAATCAAGGAAGCTGTTCTTGCAAAAGGTGCAACTGTGATTATGAAACAGTGACTGCAAGTGTTAGAAAATGTTGAGAGATTGTTACTGGTGTGGATAAATGAAAAACAGATAGCAGGAGATAGCATCTCTCAAGCGATCATTTGTGAAAAGGCTAGGCAGTTGCATGACGATTTGGTAAAGAAATTGCCTGCAACTAGTGGTGATGTGAGTGAATTTAAGGCCAGCAAAGGTTGGTTTGAAAGATTTAAGAATTGTAGTGGCATACATAGTGTGATTAGGCATGGTGAGGCTGCCAGTTATGTTGTGCGACAGAAGTCCAGTGACTCAAGCTGGTCCTAGTGGCATTAAAAGAAGGGAAGTAACCCTGGAAAAGAACTTGCTTCCTCAAGTCCTAATGGAATGGGATTCCCCTTCGAAACACTAACACCTCTCCCCCTCCTCCCATCCCATCAATCATCACCAGATCTTCATTAAAGGTAAGTGTCAATTATTTTATTGTTATTGTAATTATTCTATTGCATTAAACTTAATATTTCATGTAGTAAAAAATTTTTTTTTCATACTTTTGGGTGTCTTGCACAGATTAATTTGATTTCCATTATTTCTTATGAGGAAAATTGATTCGGTTTTCGATATTTTCGGTATTCGATGAGCTCTCAGGAATGGATTAATATCGAATACCGGGGGTCCACTGTATTTCTTATGGGGAAAATTAATTCGGCTAATGATAATTTCGGCTTATGATGAGCTCTCAAGAATGGATTAATATCATAAGGCGGGGGTCCACTGTACATAAATTCTCCTACCAACATTCTTCCTAAATTAGACTTATGACTGTAGATATTGATCCTGTTATTAATCTCTTTCTAAACTACAAAAACAATCCTGAAAAAAAAGGCACAATACCGTGACTGGAACGATACACAAATAACCCGCACATAAAAGAGAGAAGCTTACGACGACGTTTCGGTCCGACTTGGACCATTGAGTAGAAGAAGAAGAGGTAGTAGTAGTGGTAGTGGTAGAAGTGGGAAATAAGGAGACGAGCCAGTCAAATACAAAGGAAGGGGAGCACTGCAAGAGAGCTAGATGCCCACAGAGGGAGAGCAAGCGCACAGAGGTGCGTGAAAGGGGAAGTGGTGAAATAAATAATGAAGGAACAGAAACACGAGACAGAAGAGAAAGACAACCCAGAGGAGAAAAGGAAAGAGGAAAGGGGAAGAGGGAGAAGAAAAAGAAAAGGAAAAAATGAGGAGTCAGGTTAAGTCACGGGTGTTCTGAAGTTTGGAGCATTTTACAATGTAGTGGGAGAGGAAGGCATCTACAGAGACGAAGCCAGGGCTAAGGTTCATACAAGGAAAGTTGTGTATTAGAGAGGATTCAACTAGACGGCGACTGTTCGAGTTGGAAGTAGGGAAGACAGTTTTAGCAGAAGACCAGTCAATAGGATGGCTATGATCTCTGACGTGACAGAAAAGAGCATTGTTAGTGTCGGCAAGCCTAACACTATTTTTGTGCTTCCTAAGTCTGTCAGAAAGAGATCGACCAGTTTCTCCAAAGTATTGAAGAGGACAGGAGCAAGAAATAGAGTAGACACCAGGAACATCTGTAGAGGGAAGGTTTGAGAATAATATTTCCCTTGGAAGGAAAAGGAATTAGAGTCCACACAGAGACGGATAAGATCAAGAAAGACATCTGTGTGGACTAATTCCTTTTCCTTCCAAGGGAAATATTATTCTCAAACCTTCGGTGTCACTATGGGTTCTCTTCTCTCTCTCCTGTCCTTGCTAATTTTTACATGGAATACTTCGAGACTGTTCTTCTTCCTACCATCGATGTGCAACCTTTACTCTGGCTCTGCTATGTTGATGACATCTTTGCTCTGTGGCCTCATGACTCCAGTCTCTTCCAACCTTTTCTTGAAGCTCTTAATAATCTTGCCCCTTCCATTAAGTTTAAAGCTGAATGGGAATCTAGAATTCCTTGATGTCAATGTCCACCGCTCAGATACAGGTTTTTCCTTTTCCGTTTACTGAAAACCTATGCACAGTGGCATGTACATTCACTACTTTTCCTATCATGCTTCCCCTGTCAAGAAAAGTGTTCTTATCTCCCTCTTTCTCCGTGCCCTCCGCATCTGTGATCCTCAGTTCCTTCCAGCAGAAATTTCCACTCTTCATAATTCGTTTTCCCGTCTTGGCTACCCTTCCCATTTCATAGACTCTGCCCTCTCACGTGCTAAACGCAATTTCTTCTCTCCCAAACTCTCTACTCCTGGGAACTCTTCTATCCTCTGCCTTCCCTACATTTCCGGTCTTTCTAATCTCAACAATTCTCTCCGTCCCTTAGACATCAAGCTTACCTTCCGCCAGACTAACACTCTTCGCACTAATCTCGTTCATACCTCTCCTCCCTCTACAGATGTTCCTGGTGTCTACTCTATTTCTTGCTCCTCCTGTCCTCTTCAATACTTTGGAGAAACTGGTCGATCTCTTTCTGACAGACTTAGGGAGCACAAAAATAGTGTTAGGCTTGCCGACACTAACAATGCTCTTTTCTGTCACGTCAGAGATCATAGCCATCCTATTGACTGGTCTTCTGCTAAAACTGTCTTCCCTACTTCCAACTCGAACAGTCGCCGTCTAGTTGAATCCTCTCTAATACACAACTTTCCTTGTATGAATCTTAGCCCTGGCTTCGTCTCTGTAGATGCCTTCCTCTCCCACTACATTGTAAAATGCTCCAAACTTCAGAACACCCGTGACTTAACCTGAATCCTCATTTTTTCTTTTTCTTCCTCTTCCCCTTTCCTCTTTCCTTTTCTCCTCTGGGTTGTCTTTCTTTCTTCTGTCTCGTGTTTCTGGTCCTTCATTATTTATTTCACCACTTCCCCTTTCACGCACCTCTGTACACTTGCTCTCCCTCAGTGGGCACCTAGCTCTCTTGCAGTGCTCCCCTTCCTTTGTATTTGACTGGCTCGTCTCTCCTTATTCCCCACTTCTACCACTACCACTACTACTACACTACTACTACTACTACACCTACCCTCCACCTCTTCCTGCCTATATATAGCCGTCCTGCTCCACCTCTGTTAGTGTGACTTTGTCAATGGTCCAAGTCGGACCGAAACGTCGTCGTAAGCTTCTCTCTTTTATGTGCGGGTTATTTGTGTATTTGCAAGGATTAATTTAATTTCCATTATTTCTTATGGGGAAAATTAATTCGACTTTCGATATTTTCGACATTCGATAGCTCTCAGGAACAGATTAGTATCGAATGTCGAGGGTCCACTGTATATATTTGCAAAATTTTCACCCATAAACTTAAACCTAATACAGTTGAAGCAGTCTATAGGTTACCTCACAAAAATTCTTACACATTCAGCGACATCCTCAAAAACATAAGTGACTCAAATATGAATTGAGCATAAACCTCGTCCAGGCAGCTGAACCTAAAGTAACTGACTTCGCTAACACTAATGTGTCAGTCTGGAGTTTTGAGACTCTTTTATTGCTGGTTCTAACCCCCACCCGTGGTATGGTTTGTTTGTAATCGTCTCATTACGATTTTGTGAGTCAAGAACTCCTTGTTACCACCATCAGTAACCAAGCCAATAAGAATCTCTGAGACAAGTGCCTCATTACTTGACCATATCTGGAATTTGCTTCCATAAGGAATATTGTAAATTAGATTAGTCCATTTCAGACCCCCAAAAATACACTTACAAAATCACTTACAAAAATACACTTACATAATTGTCTGAGTTGGGAGCTGATCGTAAGTCGGGGGTCCACTGTACTACTCTATTTGTGCTTGATGATCTACTATAAGTCATCAGCTTAAACCATTAACCCTTTGACTGTTTTCGACGTATAAATACGTCTTACGAGCCAATGTTTCTGACGTATATATACTCAATAATTCTAGCGGCTTCAAATCAAGCGGGAGAAAGCTGGTAGGCCCACATGTGAGAGAATGGGTCTGTGTGGTCAGTGTGCACCACATAAAAAAAATCCTGCAGCACACATTGCGTAATGAGAAAAAAAAAACTCTGATCGTTTTTTTTGGAATAAAACTCCGACTTTGAGGTGTATTTTCGTAAAGTATTTATCGTTGTATTCGCGTTTTCATGGTCTTAGGTGATAAAATGGAAAACATATTACAGAAATAGAGATGATTTTCATTACTTTGACGATGAAAACGACCTTGAAACTGAGCTCAAAGTAGCGGAAATGTTCGATTTTTACCAATGTTCAGGAGTAAATAAATCACACCACACGTCCAATACACGTCAACTGGGAAGTCTAATATTCTTTCACTAGTGCACTGATATTATTTATACCATTTTTACAATAATGCAGTAGTCTGCATAACAGTAAATTTTGTATTTTTTTGTATGAATAAAAAATCAAAATAGAAAGCAATAATAATATAAGAGGGGCCTAGAGATGTGACTAATGAACAGAGCATATGTTATTTTAGTGCCACGAATGTCTACCTTGTTTATTCTGGACCCTATTTTGAAATTGGCATCTTTTTTAGTTTGCATGAAATTAGCCAAATTGCCAATTTCTGACCACCATATTGGGTAGTCCAAATTAGTAAATGGGAGGTTTCTTGTACTCAGCTGATAGATAAAATGGAGTTCTAAAGAAATAGCTAGAGTTTGGTCAACTGGAACAATGGAATTGGCTGAAAATAGGGCTCAAAGTCGGCTAAATCGCCGATACGCTTATGTCGCCGAGACCGCTAAATTCGCGGGAGCATAATTCCATGAGTTTTCGACCAAAGTTCGAACTTTTGGTGTCATTACCATCGGGAAAAGATTCTCTATCATTTCATAAAAAATAATTTTTTTTTTTCAAAAATTGAGCGACATAGAATGACAGTTTCAGAGAGGGGCCTGAAACAGTCAAAGGGTTAATAACCAAAGAAAAAAGCTGCTGTGTGGATGATCACCAATTCCTGCTCCAGACAACACACTTTTCTGCTCCTCAAGAGTTTGAAGTTACTTATTATACAAAATATGCACTCATATTACTGTACTTATTATATATATGTAGAAATTAAACTCCAACATTAACTCTTCTCTGAAATTTCTCCTTGATAGCTTCAACAGAACACACAGGCAAAACACAGGACACAAAACTCTCTGACATCTCCAGTGTCTCGCTGATCCTGTACAAAAATGCAGTGCATATAAAAAGCCCCAAGATCTGGAATTCATTGCCTGAACCAATGAAAGGTCTCCTGTCTGCCAGTCAGTTTAGGGCTATTACATATTAAAAATCACCTTGTTTCTCTAATGTAATGAAATCAACACTGTACTAATGCCAAACTAAACCAACTCGTCCAACTCTATCCCTGTTCTTCCAGTCTTCCTTTCCTCAAACTTCCCTAGAAAATTAATTACTCATCCTGTGCCATTATAATTCTATGAAAATCTAATAAACTTCCTGTGTCTTCACCATCTCTTAAAATTGTTTCGTAGTCTGATGACATAGAGCCAGTTTGGAAGTGTTTAAGAAATCCCAATTAACTTAAGATCACTGAATCAGTTGAAAGAATTAATTCATACTTTAAATTGTACTATACTCATTGACCTACCTCTCTTCTTTGTATTAATTTTATTATTATTTTATTAACACATCAGCTGTTTCCCACCAAGGCAGGGTGACCCGAGAAAGAAGAAACGCTCTTATCAGCATTTGCTCCATCAGTGTCTTGCCAGAGGCTTGCCTACACTATGGTTAAAAAAACTGCAACATGTCAACACCCCTCCTTCAGAGTGCAGGCACTGTACTTTCCACCTCCAGGACTCAAGTGTGGCTAACCAGTTTCCATGAATCTCTTCATAAATGTTACCCTGCTTACACTCCAACAGCACGTCAAGTCATGAAAACCATTTGTGTCTACTCTCTCCTATCTAACATGCTCATGCATGCTTGCTGGAAGTCCAAGCCCCTTGCACACAAAACCTCCTTTACCCCCTCCCTCCAACCTTTCCTAGGCTGACCCCTACCCTGCCTTTCTTCCACTACAGAGTTATTCGCTTTTCAAGTCATGCTCAACAACCCCTTGTCAGTCCTCTGGATAATACTTTTAGCAACCCTGCACCTCTTCCTAATTTCCAAACTGTGGATTCTCTGCATTATATTCACACCACACATTGCCCTCAGACACGACATCTCCACTGCCTCCAGCCTTCTTGTTGCAACATTAATCACCCATATAAGAGTGTTAGCATAACTATGCTCTCATACCTAGGGCTAGGCATGATAGTGGCTCTCTTTGCACTGCAACTCATTTTTGTAATTTCATAATCTGTGTAATACTGCAAGGAAATAAAAATTGATTGATTGATACATTCTCCTCTCTGCTTCCATGGATAATGTTCTTTGTCTCCACAGACTCCTCAGTGCACCACTCACCTTTTTCCCCTCATCAATTCTTTGATTCACCTCATCTTTCATAAACCCATTGTTATGCAAAAATGTGGGATAGCTGGGGGCTTGAGCCTGGTCTAAGGGCAAAGGTAAAAGTTACACACATACTAGCCCAAACTGGCCACCCAGGGCCATCCCAGACAAAACAGAAAGCACTAAACTGGCATGTGTACTTAAAGGGGTTGGGTAGCAGAGGGTTAGGCAAACATCCCAATTAGGAAAATATATCTATTTAGTCGCCATAACATAACATAACAGAAAAACCTTAATCCTAAACGCCCAAATGAAGGTACACAAACAACAGCTGGCTGGAGGTCCAGCCACCATAACCACTATGCCTCATCAGCACCAGGCCCACACTACTCCACTCCCAGCTTCATTTCTTATTTCCTCACTCCTCCCACAGCAAACTGACCATGTCAGAGCCTGGGTGAACATACAGGTAAGCCATATGAGAGCCTATGGTTTGAGTTGGATAAACAAAATGAGTGCACAACTACAAACTTATCTTAAATACACAGCATCTCCGACGCCAGCCTCTACACACCATGCTAACGTCACGTGACTCCCCCAAACCACGCTTACTCCACGTGCCCAAACATCCTTGGAAACTAAATCATTAACAGAATTTCTTTATAGTTACAGTTAGAGTAATTTACAGTACCCCCAAATGCACATTATCAATTATAAAATTATTCTTTACAACTATAATATTCATACTATTATGGCACACTTCTCCACTATATGTACATTACGATGTCATGCAGAACCCTGCATAACACCCATCTGCTGACAAGTCCACTCCTAAATACGGTATCTGAATATATTCACTTACTCCATACTCACTCCCTCGGATCTGATATACAATCTTTCATTACCTAAAGCTTTTGTTATCCTCATGACCTTACTCTTTCCTGTTTACTTTTAATTTCCTTCTTTTACTTACCCTTCCAAACTCATCCACCAACCTCTGCAACTTCTCTTCAGAATCTCCAAAAAGCACAGTGTCATCAGCAAAGAGCAACTGTGACAACTCCCACTTTGTTAGATTCTTTATCTTTTAATCCCACACCTCTTGCCAACACCCGAGCATTCATTTCTCTTACAACCCCATCTATAAATGCAGTGGTACCCAGAGTTTTGTACATAATTTGTTCCAGAAGGCTGTTCGAGTGCCGTTACCGAATGAATTTGTTCTCCATAATGAATAATGTAAATTAGATTATACAGTGCTCCCTCAATTATCGTCCATAATCCGTTCCTGGAAGTGGGACTATTATCGAAATAGACGATTTTCGAATCAATTTTCCCCATAAGAAATAATGTAAATACAATTAATCCGTTCCTGACACCCAGAAGTATTAAAACAAAAAAAAATTTTTTACATGACATATAAATGTAGTACATGAACAATACAATGGCACATGATGAATGAAACATTAACAGCATAACACTTACCTTTATTGGCGATTCTTCTTAGTGTATGGAAGACTGGAGGAGGAGAGAGATTGAATTACTATTTGGAAGGGGAATCCCCTTCCATCAACACCTCAGGTACCAAGTGCTTTTCTGGGGTTACTTCTTTTCTCTGTTTCTTAATGTCACTAGGACCAGCTTGAGAGTCACTGGAGTCCTGTCTCACAAAAAAAACTGTCCAGAGAGCTCTGTTTCTGGTGTCTCTTTAAAACTTCCCTAAAATGGGCCAAGACTCTGTCACTGTACAAGTTGCCGATATGGCTTGCAACATCCTTCTCAGGGTGATGTTTCTCCATAAATCTTTCCATCCTACCCCACATTTCAAAAATCTCCTTAATTTCTGAAGAAGGCACCTTCTTCCATCTCTCTTCCTCCTCCTCTGCAGCAAGATTCTGAGCTGCGATCTGTTGCTCTTCCTGCTGAAGCTCTTGCAGCTCCTCAGTGGTTAGCTCTTCGTTGTGGTCCTCCACCAACTCTTCCACATCCTCCAAACTCACATCCAGCCCCATGGAACTCCCCAGTGCCACAATAGTGCTCACAACTGACATAGGCTCATAAGGGGCAGCTACAAACCCTTCAAAATCCCTCTTTTGGACACAATCTGGCCACAATTTTCTCCAAGCAGAGTTCAAAGTCCTGGTAGTCACTCCTTCCCAAGCCTTACCTATAAGGCTTATGCAATGGAGGATACTGAAGTGTTCTTTCCAAAAATCTCTTAGGGTCAAGTGAGTGTCTGAGGTCACATTAAAGCACCTTTCAAACATTGCTTTGGTGTAGAGTTTTTTAAAGTTTGAAATGACCTGCTGGTCCATGGGCTGGAGGAGAGGAGTGGTATTCGGGGGCAAGAACTTTACTGTGATGAACCCAAACTCCTTCAGAATTAGGTCATCCAAGTTTGGAGGATGAGCAGGTGCATTGTCCATTACTAGGAGGCACTTGAGATCCAATTTCTTTTCCAGGAGGTAATTCTTCACACTAGGGCCAAACACTTCATTGAACCACTCGACGAAAATTTCCCTCGTGACCCATGCCTTATTATTAGATCTCCAAAACACACACAATTTACTCTTCATAACATTGTTTTTCTTGAACACTCTGGGATTTTCAGAATGGTACACTAGTAACGGCTTCACTTTGAAATCCCCACTAGCATTAGCACAGAACATGAGCGTCAGCCTGTCTTTCATAGGCTTGTGTCCTGGCAGTGCCTTTTCCTCCTGAGTAATGTAGGTCCTCTTTGGCATTTTCTTCCAAAAGAGGCCTGTTTCGTCACAACTGAACACTTGTTCAGGTTTCAGTCCTTCAGCCTCTATGTACTCCTTGAATTCACTGCACATATTTTTCAGCCGCTTTTTGTCCGAACTGGCAGCCTCACAATGCCTTATCACACTGTGTATGCCAGTACGCTTCTTAAATCTCTCAAACCAGCCTTTGCTGGCCTTAAATTCACTCACATCACCACTAGTTGCAGGCAATTTCTTTACCAAATCGTCATGCAACTGCCTAGCCTTTTCACAAATAATCGACGTCATAAGACTATCTCCTGCTAATTGTTTCTCGTTTATCCACACCAATAATAACTTCTCAACATCTTCGAGTACTGGTGATCTCATTTTTGTCAGCATATTTACCCCCTTTGCAACAACAGCTTCCTTGATTTCCTTTTTCTTGGCCATGATGGAAGATATGGTTGTACGGGATTTGTTATACATCCTGGCCAGTTCGCCCACACGTACGCCACTTTCATATTGTTCAATGATGTTTTTCTTAAATTCAATCGTATTTCTCACCTTCTTTACCAAAGGCTTGGCACTAGGAGCTTTCTTTGGAGCCATGGTAGCTTATTTAGCACTTGCAAGCACTAAAATGAATGGAATATTATGAAATATTTCGTATGAACACGTGAGGGGACTGTTGCTCACTGGTAAACAATGGCACACTGGCTGGGAAGGAAGGCCGACGCAGCTCAGAGCCGTGAGTATGCGTCCAGGACTAAAGACGATTAGCGAGTTAATGGACCATTTGCGAGCCAATGTTTAAGCGAAATAACGCGACTATTTCCGAAATGGACGACTTTCAGGAAGGAAGATTATTGAGGGACCACTGTATATGTAAGTGTATTTATGTAAGTGCGTTCGTACGTGTATGTTTGGGGGTCTGAAATGGACTAATCTACTTCACAATATTCCTTATGGGAACAAATTTGGTCAGTACTGGCACCAGAACATACTTCTGGAATGAAAAAATATCGTTAACCGGGGGTCCACTGTATACTCCTCACTTAGTGGCGAATTCGTTTAATGATGAAGTCTTAGGAACAGAACTCTGTTGTTAAGTGAGGAGAGGCTGTATTTCAATTTAATGATACAAAACACTAATAGGGGATTGTTCGAGTATCCCTGTAAGCAGAATGTTAAAAATGAGAGCACTTGTTTACTGTATACCTGATATAGTACAGATGTACTACGATATTATTATTATTATTATTATTATTATTATTATTATTATTATTATTATTATTATTATTATTATTATTATTATTATGATAATCATTGAAAATTAAGCAGTTAAAAGTACAATTTACCCAGTGGATTTTACCCATTATTTCAAAAGTCCATTATATTGAGGCTCGTTGCAGTCATGGTTAACTGTGTTTCTTTTCTTGCGAAACTGTTTGTTTTTGTATTACCTTATTTTCTGGCATATAAGGAGCGCTTTTTTATTCCTAAAAAGTCTTGGAAAATGAGCTTGTGCCGTAAGTTTTTAAACAGTCCAAACATAGATCTATGTTCGCCTGCGTGGCACTCTGAATATTTTGAAAAATAAAAAATTAGTTTTTTGTTTTTAAATTAAAGAGGGGTATTTTCTGTGTGGTATAAGACCCAAAAAAATTTTTAGGACCAGTACTTACCGAGATATTAAGACCGTGAAGTTGGCTCTGGATGCTCACCTGACGGCAACATCCAGTCCTGCCACTTGCATAAGTGTTGCCGATTTGCCTTTTTTTTTTTCTCTCTCTATTTTAATTTATATAATTTTTATGTTCTTGTGATTTCGTAGTTAATCTTTGTTCTGACACTGATATTATGTACTGAAATAGTACTCAAATTGTAACAATCATACTGACAGGTGAACATTTTAGTACCAACAATACCACCAGTCCGATGACATTCTTCTTTGCAAATATACAGGGTCTAAAGCCAGCAACAAACAACAAAATACCTTTCATCCGTGGACTGCTTGCAGAGGCAAAGGCAATGTTCGCGGCTTTCACTGAGACCCACATAAAGGATCACTTGGACAACGAAATATGGATCCCAGGTTACAACCTATACAGATGTGACAGAGTGAACAGGCAAAAGGGGGAGGGGGGGGGGGGGTTGGCCTGTACATTGCAGAGTCACTTGTTTGCACAGAACTGCTTAATGCCTCAAATGATGTAGTGGAAGTTTTAGCAGTAAAGGTCGAGAACCAAAACCTAGTCATTGTGGTAGTCTACAAGCCTCCGGATGCAACATCCCAGCAATTCCAGGAACAGCTGTTAAAAATTGACCACTGTCTGGAAAATCTTCCAGCTCCTGCACCCAACATCTTGCTCCTGGGGGATTTCAACTTAAGGCACCTAAAATGGAGGAATATAGCAAATAATATTGTTGCAGTAATAACACCAGGAGGCAGCTCTGATGAAAACTCACACTCACACGAGCTTTTAAATCTCTGCACAAAATTCAATTTAAACCAGCAAATAATAGAGCCTACTAGACTGGAGAATACACTAGACCTCATCTTCACTAACAATGATGATCTGATAAGAAATGTCACCATATCAAAAACAATATACTCAGATCACAACATAATTGAGGTTCAGACATGTATGCGTGGAGCCCCAGACCGACATAATGAGATTAGTCACGAGGGAGCATTCACCAAATTCAACTTCAATAACAAAAACATAAAGTGGGACCAAGTAAACCAAGTCCTAACCGATATAAGCTGGGAAGATATACTAAGCAACACAGACCCCAACTTATGCCTAGAACAGATTAACTTGGTGGCACTCGATGTATGCACAAGGCTTATTCCTCTAAGAAAAAGGAGGAGTAGATGTAAAATAGAAAGAGACAGGCGCTCCCTTTACAGGCGACGGAAAAGAATAACAGAGCGGCTAAAAGAGGTCAATATATCTGAAATGCGTAGGGAGACACTGGTCAGAGAAATAGCAAGCATCGAACTTAAGCTAAAGGAATCTTATAGGAGTCAGGAATCGCGGGAAGAACTAAAAGCCATAAATGAAATCGAAAGAAACCCAAAGTATTTCTTCTCCTATGCCAAATCAAAGTCGAGAACAACGTCCAGTATTGGGCCCCTACTTAAACAAGATGGGTCCTACACAGATGACAGCAAGGAAATGAGTGAGCTACTCAAGTCCCAATATGACTCAGTTTTTAGCAAGCCGCTAACCAGACTGAGAGTCGAAGATCAAAATGAATTTTTTATGAGAGAGCCACAGAATTTGGTTAACACAAGCCTATCCGATGTTATCCTGACGCCAAATGACTTCGAACAGGCGATAAATGACATGCCCATGCACTCTGCCCCAGGGCCAGACTCATGGAACTCCGTGTTCATCAAGAACTGCAAGAAGCCCCTATCACGAGCCTTTTCCATCCTATGGAGAGGGAGCATGGACACGGGGGTCGTCCCACAGTTACTAAAAACAACAGACATAGCCCCACTCCACAAAGGGGGCAGTAAAGCAACAGCAAAGAACTACAGACCGATAGCACTAACATCCCATATCATAAAAATCTTTGAAAGGGTCCTAAGAAGCAAGATCACCACCCATCTAGAAACCCATCAGTTACACAACCCAGGGCAACATGGGTTTAGAACAGGTCGCTCCTGTCTGTCTCAACTATTGGATCACTACGACAAGGTCCTAGATGCACTAGAAGACAAAAAGAATGCAGATGTAATATATACAGACTTTGCAAAAGCCTTCGACAAGTGTGACCATGGCGTAATAGCGCACAAAATGCGTGCTAAAGGAATAACAGGAAAAGTCGGTCGATGGATCTATAATTTCCTCACTAACAGAACACAGAGAGTAGTCGTCAACAGAGTAAAGTCCGAGGCAGCTACGGTGAAAAGCTCTGTTCCACAAGGCACAGTACTCGCTCCCATCTTGTTCCTCATCCTCATATCCGACATAGACAAGGATGTCAGCCACAGCACCGTGTCTTCCTTTGCAGATGACACCCGAATCTGCATGACAGTGTCTTCCATTGCAGACACTGCAAGGCTCCAGGCGGACATCAACCAAATCTTTCAGTGGGCTGCAGAAAACAATATGAAGTTCAACGATGAGAAATTTCAATTACTCAGATATGGTAAACACGAGGAAATTAAATCTTCATCAGAGTACAAAACAAATTCTGGCCACAAAATAGAGCGAAACACCAACGTCAAAGACCTGGGAGTGATCATGTCGGAGGATCTCACCTTCAAGGACCATAACATTGTATCAATCGCATCTGCTAGAAAAATGACAGGATGGATAATGAGAACCTTCAAAACTAGGGAGGCCAAGCCCATGATGACACTCTTCAGGTCACTTGTTCTATCTAGGCTGGAATATTGCTGCACACTAACAGCACCTTTCAAGGCAGGTGAAATTGCTGACCTAGAAAATGTACAGAGAACCTTCACGGCGCGCATAACGGAGATAAAACACCTCAATTACTGGGAGCGCTTGAGGTTCCTAAACCTGTATTCCCTGGAACGCAGGCGGGAGAGATACATGATTATATACACCTGGAAAATCCTAGAGGGACTAGTACCGAACTTGCACACGAAAATCACTCACTACGAAAGCAAAAGACTTGGCAGACGATGCAACATCCCCCCAATGAAAAGCAGGGGTGTCACTAGCACGTTAAGAGACCATACAATAAGTGTCAGGGGCCCGAGACTGTTCAACTGCCTCCCAGCATACATAAGGGGGATTACCAACAGACCCCTGGCAGTCTTCAAGCTGGCACTGGACAAGCACCTAAAGTCGGTTCCTGACCAGCCGGGCTGTGGCTCGTACGTTGGTTTGCGTGCAGCCAGCAGTAACAGCCTGGTTGATCAGGCTCTGATCCACCAGGAGGCCTGGTCACAGACCGGGCCGCGGGGGCGTTGACCCCCGGAACTCTCTCCAGGTAAACTCCAGGTAAAAGTTGTAGCTACAGTTAGAGTAAGAGGTAGATGGGAAAAGAGGAAGGTGGCAACAACAAGTAAGAGGGAGGTGAAAGTGTATAAACTAAGGGAGGAGGAAGTTCGGGTGAGATATAAGCGACTATTGGCAGAAAGGTGGGCTAGTGCAAAGATGAGTAGTGGGGGGGTTGAAGAGGGTTGGAATAGTTTTAAAAATGCAGTATTAGAATGTGGGGCAGAAGTTTGTGGTTATAGGAGGGTGGGGGCAGGAGGAAAGAGGAGTGATTGGTGGAATGATGAAGTAAAGGGTGTGATAAAAGAGAAAAAGTTAGCTTATGAGAGGTTTTTACAAAGCAGAAGTGTTATAAGAAGAGCAGAGTATATGGAGAGTAAAAGAAAGGTGAAGAGAGTGGTGAGAGAGTGCAAAAGGAGAGCAGATGATAGAGTGGGAGAGGCACTGTCAAGAAATTTTAATGAAAATAAGAAAAAAATTTGGAGTGAGTTAAACAAGTTAAGAAAGCCTAGGGAAAGTATGGATTTGTCAGTTAAAAACAGAGTAGGGGAGTTAGTAGATGGGGAGAGGGAGGTATTAGGTAGATGGCGAGAATATTTTGAGGAACTTTTAAATGTTGAGGAAGAAAGGGAGGCGGTAATTTCATGCACTGGCCAGGGAGGTATACCATCTTTTAGGAGTGAAGAAGAGCAGAATGTAAGTGTGGGGGAGGTACGTGAGGCATTACGTAGAATGAAAGGGGGTAAAGCAGCTGGAACTGATGGGATCATGACAGAAATGTTAAAAGCAGGGGGGGATATAGTGTTGGAGTGGTTGGTACTTTTGTTTAATAAATGTATGAAAGAGGGGAAGGTACCTAGGGATTGGCGGAGAGCATGTATAGTCCCTTTATATAAAGGGAAAGGGGACAAAAGAGATTGTAAAAATTATAGAGGAATAAGTTTACTGAGTATACCAGGAAAAGTGTATGGTAGGGTTATAATTGAAAGAATTAGAGGTAAGACAGAATGTAGGATTGCAGATGAGCAAGGAGGTTTCAGAGTGGGTAGGGGATGTGTAGATCAAGTGTTTACATTGAAGCATATATGTGAACAGTATTTAGATAAAGGTAGGGAAGTTTTTATTGCATTTATGGATTTAGAAAAGGCATATGATAGAGTGGATAGGGAAGCAATGTGGCAGATGTTGCAAGTATATGGAATAGGTGGTAAGTTACTAAATGCTGTAAAGAGTTTTTATGAGGATAGTGAGGCTCAGGTTAGGGTGTGTAGAAGAGAGGGAGACTACTTCCCGGTAAAAGTAGGTCTTAGACAGGGATGTGTAATGTCACCATGGTTGTTTAATATATTTATAGATGGGGTTGTAAAAGAAGTAAATGCTAGGGTGTTCGGGAGAGGGGTGGGATTAAATTATGGGGAATCAAATACAAAATGGGAATTGACACAGTTACTTTTTGCTGATGATACTGTGCTTATGGGAGATTCTAAAGAAAAATTGCAAAGGTTAGTGGATGAGTTTGGGAGTGTGTGTAAAGGTAGAAAGTTGAAAGTGAACATAGAAAAGAGTAAGGTGATGAGGGTATCAAATGATTTAGATAAAGAAAAATTGGATATCAAATTGGGGAGGAGGAGTATGGAAGAAGTGAATGTTTTCAGATACAAGTACTAAATAATCTACCATGGCTCCAAAGAAAGCTCCTAGTGCCAAGCCTGTGGTAAAGAAGGTGAGAAATACGATTGAATTTAAGAAAACCATCATTGAACAATATGAAAGTGGTACAAGTGTGGCCGAACTGTCCAGGATGTATAAGAAACCCTACACAACCTTATGTTCCATAGTGGCCAAGAAAAATTAAATAAAGGATGCTGTTGTTGCAAAGGGAGTAACTATGCTGACAAAAATGAGATCACCAGTACTGGAAGAGGTTGAGAAGTTATTATTGGTGTGGATAAATGAGAAACAATTAGCAGGAGATACTCTTATGACTTCGATTATTTGTGAAAAGGCTAGGCAGTTGCATGAAGATTTGGTAAAGAAATTGCCTGCAAATAGTGGTGAAGTGAGTGAATTTAAGGCCAGCAAAGGCTGGTTTGAGAGATTTAAGAACCGTACTGGCATACACAGTGTGGTAAGGCATGGTGAGGCTGCCAGTTCGGACCACAAGGCGGCTGAAAAATATGTGCATGAATTCCAGGAGTACATAGAGGCTGAAGGACTGAAACCTGAACAAGTGTTCAATTGTGACGAAACAGGCCTCTTTTGGAAGAAAATGCCAAAGAGGACCTTCATTACACAAGAGGAAAAGGCAATGCCAGGACACAAGCCTATGAAAGACAGGCTGACGCTAATGTTCTGTGCTAATGCTAGTGGGGATTTCAAAGTGAAGCCATTACTAGTGTACCATTCTGAAAATCCCAGAGTGTTCAGGAAAAACAATGTTATGAAGAGTAAATTGTGTGTGTTTTGGAAATCTAATAGTAAGGCATGGGTCACGAGGGAAATTTTCGTCGAGTGGTTCAATGAAGTGTTTGGCCCTAGTGTGAAGGAGTATCTCCTGGAAAAGAAATTGGATCTCAAGTGCCTGCTAGTAATGGACAATGCACCTGCTCATCCTCCAAACTTGGATGACCTAATTTTCGAGGAGTTTGGGTTCATCACAGTAAAGTTCTTGCCCCCGAATACCACTCCTCTCCTCCAACCCATGGACCAGCAGGTTATTGCAAACTTTAAAAAACTCTACACAAAAGCAATGTTTCACAGGTGCTTGACTGTGACCACAGACACTCACTTGACCCTAAGGGAATTTTGGAGAGAACACTTCAGCATCCTCCACTGCATAACCCTTATAGGTATGGCTTGGGAGGGAGTGACTACCAGGACTTTGAACTCTGCCTGGAGAAAATTGTGGCCAGATTGTGTCGACAAGAGGGATTTTGAAGGATTTGGGACTGACCCTAATGAGCCTATGTCTGTTGTAAAATCAATTGTGGCACTGGGGAGTTCCATGGGGTTGGATGTGAGTTTGGAGGATGTGGAAGAATTGGTGGAAGACCACAATGAAGAGCTCACCACTGAGGAGCTGCAAGAGCTTCAGCAGGAAGAGCAACACATCGCAGCTCAGAATCTTGCTGCAGAGGAGGAGGAAGAGAGATGGAAGAAGGTGCCTTCTTCAGAAATTAAAGAGATTTTTACTATGTGGGGTAAGATGGAAAGCTTTATGGAGAAACATCACCCTAACAAGGTTGTTGCAAGCCAGGTTGGCAACATGTACAGTGACAAAGTCTTGGGCCATTTTAGGGAAGTGTTAAAGAGACGCCAGAAACAGAGCTCTCTCCACAGTTATTTTGTGAGACAGGACTCCAGTGACTCTCAAGGTGGTCCTAGTGGCATTAAGAAACAGAGAAGAGAAGCAACCCCAGAAAAGCAAATGGTACCTGAGGTGTTGATGGAAGGGGATTCCCCTTCCAAACTATAAACAATCCACTCTCTCTCCTCCTCCAGTCTCCCATACACTAAGAAGAATCTCCAATAAAGGTAAGTGTTATGCTGTTAATGTTTCATTCATCATTTCCCATTGTATTGTTTATGTACTACATGTATATTTCATGTTAAAAATTTTTTTGTTTTAATACTTCTGGGTGTCAGGAACGGATTAATTGTATTTACATTATTTCTTATGGGGAAAATTGATTCGTAAATCGTAAATTTCGTTTATAGTAACGGCTCCAGGAACGGATTAATTACGAACAACGAGGGACCACTGTACTTGGGAGTTGAAGTGTCGGCAGATGGATTTATGAAGGATGAGGTTAATCATAGAATTGATGAGGGAAAAAAGGTGAGTGGTGCGTTGAGGTATATGTGGAGTCAAAAAACGTTATCTATGGAGGCAAAGAAGGGAATGTATGAAAGTATAGTAGTACCAACACTCTTATATGGGTGTGAAGCTTGGGTTGTGAATGCAGCAGCGAGGAGGCGGTTGGAGGCAGTGGAGATGTCCTGTCTAAGGGCAATGTGTGGTGTAAATATTATGCAGAAAATTCGGAGTGTGGAAATTAGGAGAAGGTGTGGAGTTAATAAAAGTATTAGTCAGAGGGCAGAAGAGGGGTTGTTGAGGTGGTTTGGTCATTTAGAGAGAATGGATCAAAGTAGAATGACATGGAGAGCATATAAATCTGTAGGGAAAGGAAGGCGGGGTAGGGGTCGTCCTCGAAAAGGTTGGAAGGAAGGGGTAAAGGAGGTTTTGTGGGCGAGGGGCTTGGACTTCCAGCAAGCGTGCGTGAGCGTGTTCGATAGGAGTGAATGGAGACGAATGGTATTTGGGACCTGACGATCTGTTGGAGTGTGAGCAGGGTAATATTTAGTGAAGGGATTCAGGGAAACTGGTTATTTTTATATAGCCGGACTTGAGTCCTGGAAATGGGAAGTACAATGCCTGCACTCTAAAGGAGGGGTTTGGGATATTGGCAGTTTGGAGGGATATGTTGTGTATCTTTATACGTATATGCTTCTAAACTGTTGTATTCTGAGCACCTCTGCAAAAACAGTGATAATGTGTGAGTGTGGTGAAAGTGTTGAATGATGATGAAAGTATTTTCTTTTTGGGGATTTTCTTTCTTTTTTTTGGGTCACCCTGCCTCGGTGGGAGACGGCCGACTTGTTGAAAAAAAAAAAAAAATTATATCTTACAACACGCATGGCTTACAGAGGAAATTCTTATTCCACGTCCTCATGGATACGAAAGGAAAATGATAAGAACAAGGACTATTATGAAAAACCAAAGAAAACTCAGATGTGTGTATACATGAATGTGCAATAAGATCAGAGTAAACAGGTGATTTCAGAATATGCAAAACAACCACTTTGAAAGAACAGAAAAATTCCAAGCGCTTTCGTGACTACTCGCATTATCAAGGAACAATGAAAGTAATGCATCAAAGGAAGGCATATAAAGGGTCTAGACCACACCTCACTATCACATCCCACAACAAAGCAACACCTGACGTACGATTCATAAGAAAGGGAACACTGCAGCAGGCCCGCTGGCCCAACTAGACAGGTCCTTCACACAACCCACCAACACACTATTGTACCCAAGAATTAAGAATTTTAAAATTTATTGTTTGTCCAATGTATTATTAAATTCTTCCCAAATTTTATTAATTATAAATGGATCTAATTTATATAACCCAAAGGAAATATTAATATTATTGTCAAAACTGCTTTTTATGAAACAAGATTCAATTATATTCCTGTTGACCGTGGACTTGCTTGATACAACTTTCTCAACTTTTTGAAAATCAATTGGATGGTTTAAATCTCACATGAATAAATAGAGCATTAGAATCTTGTCCAGTTCTAATGCTATATTTATGTTTTAATCTTAGTTCGAGACTTTTACCAGTTTGACCGTAATAAACTTTATCGCAAATTTTACAAGGAATCTTAGACACATCCGTCGGCATTTTGGGGGGAATTCTTTATCAAAAGTTTTTTTTTTACTGTATCAAGATTTTTAAATACAACTTTGATATTAAAAGTTTTAAGAAGAGAAGGCATATCAACCAAGTTTTCATGGTAAGGGAGAACCAACATATTTTTAGTTGAATAAGGCTGGTTGTCCCTTTTTGGATTGTAAAAAGTATTTCTAGCAATTTTAAAAGATTTATCAATTACGTTTCTTGGATATTTCAAATCATTACCTATTTCATAAATTTTGGATATTTCCTCATCTATGAACTCTGGACTACAAATACGTAAAGCTCTCAAAAACATTGATGAGAAAACAGACAGTTTAACTATCTTGATGTGAAGAATAATAGTGGACATAGGAACAGTTATTTGTAGGTTTTCTGTAAATTTTAAATTTGAATTCATTATTACCCTTAATAATTAAAACATCTAGAAAAGGCAATGAGTTATTTTCTTCAAACTCAACAGTAAAGTTTATAGAATGGGCTAAGCTATTTAATTTTCCAAGGAAATGGTGTATATCTACATTTTTGGGCATAAGACACAAAATATCATCAACATATCTGAACCATTTAGCTCTATTAGGGAGGATTGTGTTAAGCAATCTTGTTTCAAAAAATTTCATGTATAGGTTACTAAGAACAGGTGAAAGAGGATTTCCCATTGCCATACCAAACTTCTGAGTGTAAAATTTATCATTAAATACAGGGAATCCAGTCAGACCAATTATTAGCTCCATAGGGTCAGTTTCATATAAATTATCCAAATGGCTTGTTGATATTTTGAACCCTATTGTTGGCAAAATTTCTAACTTTTGTCATGTAGGGGGGTAATGGAATGAATTTTATATAAGTGGGGAATATGGGAGAAGGGGATTATGTAGGCAGGGGAGAGGCAGGCGAGAGGCAGGCGAGGTTGTAGGAGAGGTGATTAGCGGAGGTAGGTAGGTAATGACAGGTCAGTGGTGACCACCACGACACTCTCATTAACTCTACACTATTCACTAACATATGCCTCGCCCACTCTTCACTCATATATAAACATAATAAAATATAAGAAAAAGAATAAATGACGGGGACAGTGAATATTACTATTCTACTCAAACAGTTTATTATTAAGTCCTTGTACAATAATATATTTGGGAACAGGAGTATATCATTGGGGTTTAGATAAATGGGGTGGTACACATAGGCAGTGAGACAAGGAACACAATCAACTTGACGAAAATGAATATAACTTACAATATAGCACAGAGGACAGTTCACTACAGGAACTAAGCCACAGGTCCCAAGACCTACACAGCACGAGTACGACGCCAAGCCAGTACTCTGCCCAGTGCCTCCAACAGTCTCCTCCAGAGACTTCAGCAGCCTTCTCCCGAGCCCTGCACCCCAGCAGCAGCTCCGCTCGAATCTATGCTCAGGAGCTCTGCACCCCGGCAGCAGCTCCGCTCGAGTCTCATGATCATGCTCTTCCTTGGGCTTTTATGGTGGTCCAAGCACCCTCCACAACCACGTGTTGCGACCTGACGCCTAGGTCTGAGGCGTCAAGAACAAAAGACCTCAGACGTGGGCGTGGCTACAGACGCCTGCCAAGGCAAGGTGTGACCATATAATTGGTCAAATTAGGTCTCCCCAGAGACCTCACAAGCCCAGCTGGACTACATCACATCCCCCTTTCTCCCCCAGTTTAAAATATCTGAGAACTAGGACAATTTGTCCTAGTTATTAGACTATTTTAATCCTAACCCCTTAAATCTATTACAATACAAAGACAAAATTATACATAATACAAAATTATTCAATTACATATATTTCCCTCAACCTTCTCATCTACCACAAGGCAGCATAAACAGTACACCTGGCAGTTGGCCAGCATAATAGTCGCTCTCTGGTGCAAAGCCTCCTTACCCGTCATTTCTCCTTAAACCTAAATATCGGGCTCCAGTGCCTTCCCTACTTCTACTAGAAATGCACTAGCCAATGCTAGTCACCCTCGCACGTTAACCATTGGGCCAAACCTCTCTAGGCTTCTTTGACGTGGAAAACTGCTCCAACGGGTTGCATTCTTTCAAGTAACTGCAACTGGACCACTTCACGACCACCAAGGTCGCATTTTCGGCACACTTCACATGCGCACTACAACATCTGAAAATCGAGACAGGGCAGGCATCGCAGCTAAGACCCTCCATTATCCTATGCCACTACTAGGATTCACTGGCCTCATAAAACAAGGCGGCCATAATCACTGGACCGTTTTCAAGGTCACCTTATTCCACACAGGTAACACTAACACTTCTGGCAAGTCAAAGTAGGCTGGGGACATCTCACATTCTTAATTGTCTCTCATGGCTGGCAGGGCATCCCCGCATACCTGTCGCACAGGTCGACCAGCAAGGCAGGACACACCTCCATGCCGCCCTTGAAAGCAGGCTGGTCCCAGCAGCTGGAGTCCATCTCCGCGGCTCACGTCCTTCCACATCTCCGAGGATGGCAACTCCTTCATAGTAGATTCTCCTGTCCTGGCACACCAGCCAGAATCCCTCACACACCACTGCAGCATCACCGCCATCTCCTCCTTTTGAGCTAGGCAGCATCGCAGCACGGCCGTATCACAGCAGCACACAGCACGGCCACAGCATCGCAGCACGGTCCCAGCATCACAGCACGGCCGCAGCATCTCAACATCACCGCACGACCGCAGCATCTCAACATCACAGCACGGCCGTATCACAGCAGCACACAGCACGGCCACAGCATCGCAGCATGGCTACAGCATCGCAGCACGGTCGTATCACAGCAGCACACAGCACGGCCACAGCATCGCAGCATGGCTACAGCATCGCAGCACGGTCCCAGCATCTCAGCACGGCTGCAGCATCTCAGCAGCATCACAGCAGCCGACATCAGCAGTAGCAGGCTATGGTCAGTTGCTGGAGGTGAGGTGAGGTCACTTCAGGTCATCAACAGCAGGTGCGGTCACCCATCCCTGGCAACTGCGAGTAACTGGCGGTCCGTGGGTGATGGTCACAGAGGCTGGGTGACGCAGACAGACACCCACTACACTGGATGACAGACCAGGGCAGCAATACATCTACTGGGGCACATCAGCTGGGTGACTGGGCATATCAGCTGGGTGACTGGGCACATCAGGTGGACAGCAATTATAGGCAACTCTTCAATGGGTGACAGTTGTGGGTGAGTCTTCCAAGGTGGGCTGGGTGACTTCTCATTCCTCTGTAAATATTCAATTTCGGCCAGTAATTGCTTCCCCGAAAAGTCTCACCCAAATACTGATATTCTCCACCATTTATCTCAAACCAACAACCAACTCCACCAAATATAATATTACACCCAAACAATTATTCAGACCCACCGTCAAAAAAGGACAGTTAAGGTCACTAGGATTATAATATCATACAGATATTCACTTTAGATTTACACACACAAGAAAAAAAAATGGTAGCATAAGTATAACCGAGCAGTCAAAAATAAGGCACATGGGACTGGTTCCTACTATAAAAATAATAAGAACCACCACTGCTTAGACACCATGTCATGTAGGGGGGGGGTGATGATTGAATGGGATATAAGGGGAATATGGGGGTAAGGGATTATGTAGGCAGGGGAGAGGCAGGCGAGGGCAGGCGAGGTTGTAGGAGAGGTGATTAGCGGAGGTAGGTAGGTAATGACAGGTCAGTGGTGACCACCACGACACTCTCATTAACTCTACACTATTCACTAACATATGCCTCGCCCACTCTTCACTCATATATAAACATAATAAAATATAAGAAAAAGAATAAATGACGGGGACAGTGAATATTACTATTCTACTCAAACAGTTTATTATTAAGTCCTTGTACAATAATATATTTGGGAACAGGAGTATATCATTGGGGTTTAGATAAATGGGGTGGTACACATAAGCAGTGAGACAGGGAACACAATCAACTTGACGAAAATGAATATAACTTACAATATAGCACAGAGGACAGTTCACTACAGGAACTAAGCCACAGGTCCCAAGACCTACACAGCACGAGTACGACGCCAAGCCAGTACTCTGCCCAGTGCCTCCAACAGTCTCCTCCAGAGACTTCAGCAGCCTTCTCCCGAGCCCTGCACCCCAGCAGCAGCTCCGCTCGAATCTATGCTCAGGAGCTCTGCACCCCGGCAGCAGCTCCGCTCGAGTCTCATGATCATGCTCTTCCTTGGGCTTTTATGGTGGTCCAAGCACCCTCCACAACCACGTGTTGCAACCTGACGCCTAGGTCTGAGGCGTCAAGAACAAAAGACCTCAGACGTGGGCGTGGCTACAGACGCCTGCCAAGGCAAGGTGTGCCAAGGCAAGGTGAGACCTCACAAGACCATATAATTGGGTTGAAATTAGGTCTCCCCTGGGGGGCAGAGACCTCACAAGATCCCAGCTGGAACCTTCCTTGACTTGGTTGATAAATTAAGCTCCTTGACACTTAAATGATTTTAACATGGTTAGTTTTGATGTTACTTCCTTGTTTACGAAAGTTCCTGTTGATGATTTATTAAATTTCTTATCTGAAGAACTCGTTAACTATGATTTACCATTGCCAGTTCCTACTATCATTAAACTTATTAAACTTTGCATTGTTGATGCAAAATTTGTATTCATTGATAAGTTTTACACTCAGAAGTTTGGTATGGCAATGGGAAATCCTCTTTCACCTGTTCTTAGTAACCTATACATGGAATTTTTTGAAACAAGGTTGCTTAACACAATCCTCCCTAATAGAGCTAAATGGTTCAGATATGTTGATGATATTTTGTGTCTTATGCCCAAAAATGTAGATATACACCATTTTCTTGGAAAATTAAATAGCTTAGCCCATTCTATAAACTTTACTGTTGAGTTTGAAGAAAATAACTCATTGCCTTTTCTAGATGTTTTAATTATTAAGGTTAATAATGAATTAAAATTTAAAATTTACAGAAAACCTACAAATAACTGTTCCTATATCCACTATTATTCCTCGCATCAAGATAGAGTCAAACTGTCTGTTTTCTCATCAATGTTTTTGAGAGCTTTACGAATTTGTAGTCCTGAGTTCATAGATGAGGAAATATCCAAAATTTATGAAATAGGTAATGATTTAAAATACCCAAGAAATGTAATTGATAAATCTTTTAAAGTTGCTAGAAACACTTTTTATAATCCAAAAAGGGGCAACCAGCCTTATTCAACTAAAAATATGTTGGTTCTCCCTTACCATGAAAACTTGGTTGATATGCCTTCTCTTCTTAAGAACCAAGGCAGGGTGGCCCGAAAAAGAAAAACTTTCACCATCATTCACTCCATCACTGTCTTGCCAGAAGGGTGCTTTACACTACAGTTTTTAAACTGCAACATTAACACCCCTCCTTCAGAGTGCAGGCACTGTACTTCCCATCTCCAGGACTCAAGTCCGGCCTGCCGGTTTCCCTGAATCCCTTCATAAATGTTACTTTGCTCACACTCCAACAGCACGTCAAGTATTAAAAACCATTTGTCTCCATTCACTCCTATCAAACACGCTCACGCATGCCTGCTGGAAGTCCAAGCCCCTCGCACACAAAACCTCCTTTACCCCCTCCCTCCAACCTTTCCTAGGCCGACCCCTACCCCGCCTTCCTTCCACTACAGACTGATATACTCTTGAAGTCATTCTGTTTCGCTCCATTCTCTCTACATGTCCGAACCACCTCAACAACCCTTCCTCAGCCCTCTGGACAACAGTTTTGGTAATCCCGCACCTCCTTCTAACTTCCAAACTACGAATTCTCTGCATTATATTCACACCACACATTGCCCTCAGACATGACATCTCCACTGCCTCCAGCCTTCTCCTCGCTGCAACATTCATCACCCACGCTTCACACCCATATAAGAGCGTTGGTAAAACTATACTCTCATACATTCCCCTCTTTGCCTCCAAGGACAAAGTTCTTTGTCTCCACAGACTCCTAAGTGCACCACTCACTCTTTTTCCCTCATCAATTCTATGATTCACCTCATCTTTCATAGACCCATCCGCTGACACGTCCACTCCCAAATATCTGAATACGTTCACCTCCTCCATACTCTCTCCCTCCAATCTGATATCCAATCTTTCATCACCTAATCTTTTTGTTATCCTCATAACCTTACTCTTTCCTGTATTCACCTTTAATTTTCTTCTTTTGCACACCCTACCAAATTCATCCACCAATCTCTGCAACTTCTCTTCAGAATCTCCCAAGAGCACAGTGTCATCAGCAAAGAGCAGCTGTGACAACTCCCACTTTGTGTGTGATTCTTTATCTTTTAACTCCACGCCTCTTGCCAAGACCCTCGCATTTACTTCTCTTACAACCCCATCTATAAATATATTAAACAACCACGGTGACATCACACATCCTTGTCTAAGGCCTACTTTTACTGGGAAAAAATTTCCCTCTTTCCTACATACTCTAACTTGAGCCTCACTATCCTCGTAAAAACTCTTCACTGCTTTCAGTAACCTACCTCCTACACCATACACTTGCAACATCTGCCACATTGCCCCCCTATCCACCCTGTCATACGCCTTTTCCAAATCCATAAATGCCACAAAGACCTCTTTAGCCTTATCTAAATACTGTTCACTTATATGTTTCACTGTAAACACCTGGTCCACACACCCCCTACCTTTCCTAAAGCCTCCTTGTTCATCTGCTATCCTATTCTCCGTCTTACTCTTAATTCTTTCAATTATAACTCTACCATACACTTTACCAGGTATACTCAACAGACTTATCCCCCTATAATTTTTGCACTCTCTTTTATCCCCTTTGCCTTTATACAAAGGAACTATGCATGCTCTCTGCCAATCCCTAGGTACCTTACCCTCTTCCATACATTTATTAAATAATTGCACCAACCACTCCAAAACTATATCCCCACCTGCTTTTAACATTTCTATCTTTATCCCATCAATCCCGGCTGCCTTACCCCCTTTCATTTTACCTACTGCCTCACGAACTTCCCCCACACTCACAACTGGCTCTTCCTCACTCCTACAAGATGTTATTCCTCCTTGCCCCATACACGTAATCACAGCTTCCCTATCTTCATCAACATTTAACAATTCCTCAAAATATTCCCTCCATCTTCCCAATACCTCTAACTCTCCATTTAATAACTCTCCTCTCCTATTTTTAACTGACAAATCCATTTGTTCTCTAGGCTTTCTTAACTTGTTAATCTCACTCCAAAACTTTTTCTTATTTTCAACAAAATTTGTTGATAACATCTCACCCACTCTCTCATTTGCTCTCTTTTTACATTGCTTCACCACTCTCTTAACCTCTCTCTTTTTCTCCATATACTCTTCCCTCCTTGCATCACTTCTACTTTGTAAAAACTTCTCATATGCTAACTTTTTCTCCCTTACTACTCTCTTTACATCATCATTCCACCAATCGCTCCTCTTCCCTCCTGCACCCACTTTCCTGTAACCACAAACTTCTGCTGAACACTCTAACACTACATTTTTAAACCTACCCCATACCTCTTCGACCCCATTGCCTATGCTCTCATTAGCCCATCTATCCTCCAATAGCTGTTTATATCTTACCCTAACTGCCTCCTCTTTTAGTTTATAAACCTTCACCTCTCTCTTCCCTGATGCTTCTATTCTCCTTGTATCCCATCTACCTTTTACTCTCAGTGTAGCTACAACTAGAAAGTGATCTGATATATCTGTGGCCCCTCTATAAACATGTACATCCTGAAGTCTACTCAACAGTCTTTTATCTACCAATACATAATCCAACAAACTACTGTCATTTCGCCCTACATCATATCTTGTATACTTATTTATCCTCTTTTTCTTAAAATATGTATTACCTATAACTAAACCCCTTTCTATACAAAGTTCAATCAAAGGGCTCCCATTATCATTTACACCTGGCACCCCAAACTTACCTACCACACCCTCTCTAAAAGTTTCTCCTACTTTAGCATTCAGGTCCCCTACCACAATTACTCTCTCACTTGGTTCAAAGGCTCCTATACATTCACTTAACATCTCCCAAAATCTCTCTCTCTCCTCTGCATTCCTCTCTTCTCCAGGTGCATACACGCTTATTATGACCCACTTCTCGCATCCAACCTTTACTTTAATCCACATAATTCTTGAATTTACACATTCATATTCTCTTTTCTCCTTCCATAACTGATCATTTAACATTACTGCTACCCCTTCCTTTGCTCTAACTCTCTCAGATACTCCAGATTTAATCCCATTTATTTCCCCCCACTGAAACTCTCCTACCCCCTTCAGCTTTGTTTCGCTTAGGGCCAGGACATCCAACTTCTTTTCATTCATAACAACAGCAATCATCTGTTTCTTGTCATCCGCACTACATCCACGCACATTTAAGCATCCCAGTTTTATAAAGTTTTTCTTCTTCTCTTTTTTAGTAAATGTCTACAGGAGAAGGGGTTACTAGCCCATTGCTCCCGGCATTTTAGTCGCCTCATACGACACGCATGGCTTACGGAGGAAAGATTCTTTTCCACTTCCCCATGGACAATAGAAGAAATAAAGAGGAACAAGAGCTATTTAGAAAAAGGAGAAAAACCTAGATGTATGTATATATATATGCATGTACGTGTCTGTGAAGTGTGACCAAAGTGTAAGTAGGAGTAGCAAGATATCCCTGTTATCTAGCATGTTTATGAGACAGAAAAAGAAACCAGCAATCCTACCATCATGCAAAACAGTTACAGGTTTCTGTTTCACAGTCATCTGGCAGGACGGTAGTACTTCCCTGGGTGGTTGCTGTCTACCAACCTACGGTGAAATCGCCGCTGTGTAAATGTCTCTGAGACCGCTAAGTTTGCAGTAGTATAATTTCCATAAAATTTCGTACTTTTGGTTTCATTACCTTCACAAGATGCACAGCAAGAGCTCAAGAGATGTTTCCGGCACACGCATTAGTCACTATACTGACTGAGACCCACTCTGTGGACTCTGGCGATAACATGATCCGTGCGTTGCTGGTCGACAACAAAAACCATGTATGAAAACCAGATCGAACGAATCGGTTTGCGAACCGATTTGCTCAACAACTAGTCCGTTTCACAACCGAGGTTCTACTGTACAGGTTTCCATTTAAAACTCAACTGGTAGGACGGTAGTACTTCAAACGAACAAACAAACAACAAACAAATTTTATTTCTTTGCAAGATTAGATTGAGGTTATGAAATTACAATAATGAGTTGCAGTACAAAGAGAGCCACTATCATGCCTAGGCATTATGGGCAGACTTAATTTAATGGCTTACAGACTACTTAATACTAAAGAAATTGATCATAGTTTGTTGAAGTTGGGTGGTTGCTGTTTACCAGCCTACCATGTTGAATAAAAGCTATATTCTTTTTCTTCAACACACTGGCCATATCCTACTGAGGCGGGGTGGCCCAAAAAGAAAAATGAAATTTCTCATTATAAATTTAGTAATGTACAGTATATATGAGAAGGGGTTACTAGCTCCTTGCTCTTGGCATTTTAATCGCCTCTTATGACACAAATGGCTTATGGAGGAAGAATTCTGTTCCACTTCCCCATGGAGGGGATAATCTGATATTCATTTCTCTTGTATTCATTGTAAATCGTAAATTTATATTTATAATCACCTAAGAGACTGTATATATACAACCACTAAATTTATCATTGCCTTATTACAGCCTCTCCTCTCTTAACGACGGAGTTCTGTTCCTAATACCATGTCGGTAAACAAATAAGTCACTAAGTGAGGAGCATACTATAATGGTAGTGGGTTTGTGTCAACCATCTTTGATATTGCACCATTGATAACATATTTTTAAATGTTTGTTTAGTAGTGTACTCTGTATTGTAATAAACAGAATAGAGAAAATCAGCGCTCATATACTTTATTTAGGTATGCATGCATGTCAGAGAGCCCGTCGTAAATCTGAGTTGTCAGTAAACAAGTACGTCGCTAAGTGAGGAGAAGTTGTAATCTTAAGCTAATCTTAAGTTTGCCTAAAATGCTCTGCATATTAAGGGGCTTCTACATGCACACATAAATGTCATTCACCTTTGTACAAACATTGTATCATGGCCTTGTCTTATCTAAGGTCAGGGTCAAGGATAGGCTTTGGGTTATGCTTTAGCAGTTGACTAATGTTACGTTACAACTGCTTGGAAACATTGTCTTGTATGTCTTATATACTTGTGCACCTATATGCTGGAAAATACAGTAATATACAGTAACCCCTGTTAAATATTATTCTGTAAAATAATTATTTGTTTGGAGATTTTAATTTCAATGTGTGAAGGCTTACTCAGCCCTGTAACAACTTCACACAGTATTACCAAAGCTGGCTCCTCCTCAGGAAAATTAATGAATAGAAAAAGAAATAATAACAGACAAACATAAACACTTTATTATATAGAAAATATAAAATATAAAACACTTAAATATGAAATATTAATCCTACATTAAAGAAAATGAAAAATGAAAAATATAAATGATAACTGAATTCAACGCTAATATAAAACTTGGGTGTCTGGTGTTGGTGACACTGCTTATTGTTGAAATCGTACCCATTGCTGATGGGGGGGAGTCGCAGGTGTTGGTTACAACCCACTGGCTAGTTCTTCACAGTATAGCCTTGAGTATTCTATCCCGATGACAGGAAAGCAGGTTCTTTACTGCTGCAATGATGAGGGGTTACGTCCTGCAATTTCATACAGGTGCACAGGTAATTAAATCCAAAATGGGGAAGTCTCAGGACGTTAGTCCATCTCCATCAGTTCTGCTCGTTGATTGACAGGTGACCCTCTCTGTCATCCAAGCTGGAAAGATAGACAGGTTACCCACTGCTTAAGAAATCACTCTCCATGATAAGTACAATACCTAAAAGATGTGGTGATTATTACAACAGTCAACTTAGAGCAAAACTGAAAGGACTAAGTTTATTATTGGTCAAAAGTGAAGCTTTCAACCAATAAATCCACTAGAATACAAGGCAGGAATGTACTTACAGTAGTGTTGGGAGCTGTGAGTCTAGTGATTTACTGTTTGACCGGAGCCCCACACGTCACCTTTCGGGGGGGGGGGGAGGGGAAGGGAAAGGGGAGCTAGACTGACCCTACCTTAACAAGCAGCTGGCAGGGGGTGGGGATAGCGGGAGCTACAGACTGACCCTACCTTAACAAGTAGCTGGCAATGAAACTATCACTTTCGGGGAGGGGGAAAAAAGGCGGGAATAGCGGAAGCTTGACTTACCCTACTTTAACAAGCATCCCGCAATGAAACTCTTGTTACTATATACTCCCTCGCTACTGCTATCTATTGAACTCTTCCCTCACACTCCCCCATACCAAGACTTATAGTCAAGGAGTATAAGAAGAATAGGCGAGGAAAAAGTTCTAACATGTGGAAGTCGCGTAAGGCAACAAATCTTCTACTGACTGTCACGACTTAACCAGTCAGAGAAATAATTGGATGAACCATTGATATACACAATATGGAACTTAAAAGCCTGGAGTGCCAATGTCCACCTCAAGAGGCGACTGTTGGTTCCCTTAAAAGTTTCTAGGTATATCAAAGGTTTGTGGTCCGTTTCTAAAATGAATTCTTTTCCCAGCAAATAAAATTTAAGTTTGGAGATACCCCACACAAGGGCTAAACATTCCTTTTCTATTGTGGAGTATCTTGTTTCTGCGGGAAGGAGTTTCCAGCTTAGGAAGCATACAGGGAAGGGAGTACCATCATGGTATTGTAGTAACACCGCACCTAAGCCAGTATTGGAGGCATCAGTTCTTAAACAAAATGTTTTATTAATATCTGGAATCTTAAGTATAGGGTCTTTCGAAAAGATACTTTTAATCTCATTAAACTTTTCCCGAGCTACGTCGGAAAGTTCAAGAGGTTCCTTCACAGACTTTTTAAGGAAGTCGGATAAGATGCCTGTAAGATCAGTAAGGTTCGGGATAAACCGTGCATAAAAATTTACAGAACCAAGAAAGCTACGCATGAGCTTCTTGGTTTTGGGGAATTTAAATTCTAATAAAGCTTTGATCTTACTGGGGAGAGGCTGCAGAGAGTTATTAGAAAGTATCAGTCCAAGATATCTAATCTTGTTATACCCAAGGAAGCATTTCTTCGGCTTGGCAGTGAGGCCATGTGAGCGTAACCTACGCAAAACTGATGTTAATGTTTGGATATGTTCGCCCCACGTGGATGTCATTACGTAAATGTTATCAAAATAAACTGAAACATTTGGCATATTACCCAAGACCTTTCTCATCAGTCTCACGTAGGTAGCACAGGCAGTTACCAAACCGAAGGGCATAGTTCTATATTGCATCAGTCCTTGGTGTGTAGGAAAAGCGGTGTACTGCTTAGAAGAAGGATCTAACATTACTTGATGATATGCCTGTGCAATATCAATCTCTGAAAAGAAGGAAGCGTCATAAAATTTGTGTAGATCGCTATCTATTAAGGGCATAGGCTCAGCATCCCACCGAGTTATAGCATTAAGGCCTCTGAAGTCAATAGCAAGTCTATATGAATTATCCTCCTTCTTAACCATGACTACTGGTGAACAATATGAAGATACTGAAGGTTCAATGATCTTTAGTTTTAATAATTTGTCTACCTCTCGGTCAAATGCATCCCTAAGGTGAACTGGAACTGGGTATAATTTTCGTTTGATAGGATTGTCCGTCACTAAGTCAATCTTATGGACTACCGTGGAGGTAACACCTGGAATATCAGTAAAGACGTCTGAAAAGTTACTCACACATTGAAGTAGTTCATGTCTCTTATGGTCATCCAAAGATTCATTAATATTAATGTTGGTTGCGCCCGAGTGGTCAAGAGTCACCAAGTCATGTAGTTCTTCATCATAGTCTAAGTTAGAGGTGTCAATTACGCACACCTTACATTCTTCAGTTGTCTTATCAAGTTCGTGTGGAAAAACTAAGTCAAAGTTATTAAGGCAGTTAACCGAATTTCTTCGGTAATATTTCTTAAGGATGTTGATATGATAAAGCTTAGGTTTCCCCTTGACTTCTATGAGGTAGTCAACTTTCCCACAAATTTTTAATACTTTATATGGACCTTTCCATGCTACTAATAATTTATTTGACTTGATAGGCAAAAGTACAAGAACTTCATCCCCTACTTTAAAACTTCTCCTCTGACTTTTGGAATCAAAATAGGTTTTGTACTGGTCCATTGACAAGCTTAGGTTTTTCGAAACTATGTCAGAGGTCTCCTCAAGTTTGGATCTAAGGTCAAGGAGAAACTGGTAAGAAGACTGAACCTCAGCATTTACCTCCTCATTAGTCCATAAGTCATGAAGGATGGACAATGGGCCTCTGGCCTGTCTACCATAGAGAAGTTCAAAAGGTGAAAACCCCAAAGAGTCACTGGGAACTTCCCTCATGGCAAACAAAGCACAGGGTAGGTAACGATGCCACTCCTTAGGTTTAAGGGAGCAAAGTTTCCTTAAAATGGACTTGAGAATCGAATGCTGGCGCTCAATCCTCCCATTACAGCTGGGATGATAGGGTGTGGTGAAGAGAGGCTTCACTCCCAGAAGTTGGTATAGATGTTGCATTAAGTCAGATGTGAATTGTGTCCCACGGTCAGACAAAATTTCTCTAGGGATGCCCACTCTGGAGAAGATGGACAAAAGGGCTTCAGCCACCTCTGTAGTAGTTATGGTCTTTAAGGGTATGGCTTCAGGGAAACTCGAAGCATAATCAACTAATGTTAATATATATCTATGTCCCCCAGATGAAAGTGGAGATAAAGGACCAACGATGTCAATAGCTACTCTTTCAAAAGGTACCGTAAAGACTGGCATTTTGACCATAGGTACTCGCCTGGTACCTCGGGAGGATGACAGTTGGCAAACTTTACACGATCTACAATAGGTAGTGACATCTGAGGACATTTTTGGCCAAAAATAGGTTTCCCTAATTTTATTTAAGGTTTTACGATGCGAGAAATGTCCGGCCACTGGCAGGTCATGAGCCATTTTAAGAACAGTCTCTCTGCATTGACTTGGAACAACTAAGATGGAATAGTCTATCTCATCTGAATTTAATTTGAATACTGACTTGTACAAGATACCTTTTATATATTCAAATTTATATGAAAAGTTTTTCCTTTGGATAACTTGATTTTGTTTAGCGGCATTATGGCAATTCTGAAGAGAAGGGCAATTACGTTGTAAATTGACAAAGGAGTCCTTCGATATATCTAAAGGCTTAAAGTCAGGGAAAATCAAAGGATGGACAGTAGGAGAAGCCTGGGCTTTGGTCTGAGCCCTAGTCAAGACATTTATGTATCGGAGGTGATATCTTCACTTTCATCTAACAAGTGAACCGGTGATCCTACTACCTCGCTTTCGAGAGTAGCATCACTGGTTTTTAATCCCACATGAATCTCACGAGACATTGTCTCATCTGAACTTTCGAGGGGCTTCTCTGACTCTACAAGAAGAAGATCTGAAACACTTATGTCCATCTTTGGTGATGAAAGGTCAACCTCAGAAGGAAGAATGGCACCTTTTACATTACCTATTAGTACAGAGCAAGAAGTGATGGGAGCTAGTACGGCTTCAGACCAACCTGTGAACCATTTAGACCTAATGTAACAACGGATGGTAGGAAAAGTGTCCGTACGGCCCAAGTAGTCTGAAAGTATAGCAGAGGAATGAGTTTCTTTAAGGTTAGGGAACAGCTTATCAGAAATGACTATACATGTGCATCCAGTGTCTCGTAAAATGGTAGATACATTAAGTCCATTAACTGTTCCTGAACAGAAGGGTGCTTGGTCATTACAGTCTTTAAAACATCTTCCAACTTTTTGGACCTTCTTAGAAGGACAATCTGGACGTTTATGTCCCTTAACACCACACAAATGACAAACAGGAATAAAAGAAGTCATTTTACTTTCCACTAGAGGCTTTGATTTCTTAAGGTCTGATGAACCCTTGCCCTTAGGGTTCGATCCCTTTAGGTCTTTATAGGAATTGTGAGCCTCAGCATACAGGTCAGCAGCCTCAGCAACTTCCTCAGCTTTAATCAGGTTACGTTCTCTGATGAATGTTCGTATCTGATGGGGAAGAGCTGTCAGGAACTGGTCAGCAACCATGAAGTCTCTAAGAGATTCATAACTGTGATCAATTCCTGAACTCTCTATCCAAAAGTCGAACAAACGAAAGAGTGTTACCTGTAACTGCTGAAAGTTCTGGCCAGGCTGTAAGGTGGCATACCTGAAATCTTTCCTGTAAGAATTAGTGGTTTTTTGATATGCTTTAAGGATTGCCTTCTTCAGTAGGTTATAATTACATATGATATCCTGCGACAAAGTTGCATAGATATTCAAAGCGGTACCAGAAAATAACATTCCTAACCTGGTAGCCCAGGTGTCAGCAGGCCATTCACAGAGGGTAGCGGTATTTTCAAACCTGATAATGTATGAAGTTATGTCTTCCCTCTCTGTGAAGGGAGGTAAATTAGGTGTTGGAATATGTGCACTGACTGCACGTTGTTCCATTACTCCTTCCTCTAATTGTTGTTGTGTAAAAGTTAACTTTTTATTCTCTAATTCAAGGCGAGATTTTTCGAGCTCGTGATCCTTTTCTCTCTCTTAACTCAACTCAGCTTTTTCCACAACTTCTCTAGCTTTTGCTCTTTCCTCAAGTTCTCTTAATTTAACCTGTTCCTCACGTATCTTAGCTTGTTCCTCTATCCTTTAGCTTTTCCTCAAGTTCCCTATCTTAATTTCCTCACTTGTTCTCACGTACTCTAGCTCTCTCCTCACGATCAAGTCTATCACGCTCCTTTTTGTCTTCTCTCTCTTTCTAACTGTCTTTCTTGGATTTCTCTCTCAATTCTCTCTCTCTCCTTTTTCTTTTTCTCTTCTCTTTCTATTCTCTCTCTCTCCTTTTCTTCTTCTCTTTCCCTTTCTAACTGTCTTTCTTCTCTCTCAATTCTCTCTCTTTCAAGTCTTTCCTGGATCTTAGCACTAATGAAAGATTCTAAATTTTTCCCTGTTATTCCTAACTTACTTCCAGCATTCATCCAAAACTGGTATTCCTCCATACTTGCAAGAATAACTTAAACTATCAGGGGAAATGAAACGGGTATTAAAGAAAACGGAGGGTTCAATTCCTGCTCCGCTCAAACTGTAAATAAACCAGAGGGCTCGATCCCTGCTTCAATTAAACAATATGTATTAATTAAAACGAAGGGTTCTATGCCGGCTCCGAGCAAACAGTAAGTAGAATGGGGTCACTTGACCATCCAATCTTCTCACCAACAAATCAAGAGTGTCCTATGACAGTTCCCTTGATATAATAAAGAGCTCAATGAAACAAATTGTCACTGGAAAATCTCGGGTCCCTAGAGTCTAATCCTCCAAAGTGTTTCAAGCTCACACAAAAATAGGTGGCAGAATTAACTATTATATCCTGCCTGACTTGACTTACAATAAATTGAGACTATAACAATCACCAAATCTTTTAAATACCTGTACTGTAGTCCTACCATAGAGAATGATTACTCATGGCTGGTGGTAACCGTCTGTGGTATGCGGCGTTGAAGTTCCAATGGTAGATTCGAGATGGAGTTGAATCTTGATTCAGTCGAGTTGATCCTGGCAAGGTCGCCACTTGTGAAGGCTTACTCAGCCCTGTAACAACTTCAGACAGTATTACCAAGGCTGGCTCCTCCTCAGGAAAATTAATGAATAGAAAAAGAAATAATAACAGACAAACATAAACACTTTATTATATAGAAAATATAAAATATAAAACACTTAAATATGAAATATTAATCCTACATTAAAGAAAATGAAAAATGAAAAATATAAATGATAACTGAATTCAACGCTAATATGAAACTTGGGTGTCTGGTGTTGGTGACACTGCGTGTTGTTGAAATCGTATCCGCTGCTGATGATGGGGGGGGGTCGCAGGTGTTGGTTACAACCCACTGGCTAGTTCTTCACAGTATAGCCGTGAGTATTCTATCCCGATGACAGGAAAGCAGGTTCTATACCGCTGCAATGATGAGGGGTTACGTCCTGCAATTTCATACAGGTGCACAGGTAATTAAATCCAAAAGGGGGAAGTCTCAGGACGTTAGTCCATCTCCATCAGTTCTGCTCGTTGATTGGCAGGTGACCCTCTCTGTCATCCAAGCTGGAAAGATAGACAGGTTACCCACTGCTTAAGAAATCACTCTCCATGATAAGTACAATACCTAAAAGATGTGGTGATTATTACAACAGTCAACCTAGAGCAAGACTGAAAGGACTAAGTTTATTATTGGTCAAAAGTGAAGCTTTCAACCAATAAATCCACTAGAATACAAGGCAGGCATGTACTTACAGTAGTGTTGGGAGCTGTGAGTCGAGTGATTTACTGTTTGGACCAGAGCCCCACACGTCACCTGTCGGGGGGGGGGGTGAAGGAGGAGGGGAAGGGATAGCGGGAGCTAGACTGACCCTACCTTAACAAGCAGCCGGCAGTCAAACTATCACTTTAGGGGTGGAGGAAAAAGGCGGGAATAGCGGGAGCTTGACTTACCCTACCTTAACAAGTAGCCGGCAATGAAACTGTTACTATATACTCCCTCGCTACTCCTATCTATCGAACTTTTCCCTCACAGTCCAAGTAGCCATTCTAATATAGTCATGAATGGGTTGACATTATTTATACAATTATTACAATATTGCAGCAGTCTGCATAACAGTAAATCTTATGTATTTTGTTTGAATAAAAATTCAAAATAGAAAGCAATAATAATATCAGAGGGGCCCGGAGACGTGACTGATGAACAAAGAAAATGTTATTTTAGAGCCAGGAATGTCTGCATTGTTCATTTTGTTTCCTATTTTGAAACTGGCATATTTTTTAATTTTTGTGAAATTGTCCAAATTGCAAATTTCTGACCACTTTATTGGGTAGTTGAAGTCGGTAAATGGGCAGTTTCTTGTACTCAGTCGATAGAACAAATGGAGTTCTGAAGAAATAGCTAGGAGTTTGGTCGACTGGAACAATGGAATTAGCCGAAAATAGGGCTCAAATTGGGCGAAATCACCGATTCATAAATACTATCTCCAAGGTTGCTAACTTCGCAACAGCGTAATTCCATAAGTTTTCCATCAAATTTCGTTCTTTTGGTGTCATTACCATCAGGAAAAGATTCTGTATCATTTCATAAGAAAAAATAATTTTTTTTTTTTTTAAATTTTGCGACACCAGGAGACTCCTCAGGATTGGGGGTTGCGACAGTCAAAGGGTTAAGTGCTCAATAGAGCTAAGCATAAAAAACAGATAAAAATATAAAATAAATATACAGTACATGCAATACTTACCTTAATTACCTAATTTTTATATCAGTATGCAATAATAAACATTAAAATGTACTGTTCCATAACCTGTGTCAACATAGTAAGAATTCGATTAGTCTGCCCGAAATGCCTAGGCATGCTAGTGGCTTTCTTTGTAATTAATATTTTGTAATACATAAAGCACACATTGTAAGCTTTGCATGGAAATAAACATTTTCGTGTCGCCTTGTGCAACTGTTGTTGAAAACGGTGGAAACTTGGTAAAAGCAGAAAACATGATGAACAGTATGAACTGTTATTGCCTTATTAATTTTAAGTTAATTTTAAGTTTGCCTGAAATGCTGTGCATACAAAGGGGCTTCTGGCATGTACACCCAACTATTATTTGGGGGTCTGAAATGGACTAATCTACTTCACAATATTCCTTATGGGAACAAATTCAGTCAGTACTGGCACCTGAACATACTTCTGGAATGAAAAAATATCGTTAACCGGGGGTCCACTGTATATTCCTTTGTACAACCATGCATCATGTCAAAATAAATTATTTTATTATTATTATTATTATATTATTATTATTATTATTATTATTATTATTATTATTATTATTATTATTATTATTATTATTATTATAGCTCAATTGAAAGCCAACAAAAACATGGAACACCGAAAAGAGGAGCTGTATGTGCGGTACTCTCCTGTATAATATTTGCTTGGGGTCCACTCTGTATTCTTTCTAGTGATTATGTACTTTTTTATTCTATTTTAGGTAGTTGAGTGTTGTCATATCTATTTTCAATCCCACAGTGAGAGTTTTGAGGAAATGTTCAAAACGGTGATGCATGCAAATCCAGTTATCGTTCTCCGGGATATTACCATTCAAGAACTTCGAGGTTTGATCAACTATATGTACAAAGGAGAAACTCTCGTTAAATCCAGTGATCTTCCTGGACTCCTTAAAGCAGCAGCTCAGCTTAAAATTAAAGGTGAGTTCTAGTATAAGTTATGAACAGAGAGAGAATAAGATATAGCCAGTCATAAGGTCTATTATTCTCTAATATGAGTAGTGAATGTCTCTAAACATTCTCGGCTGAAGCGATATTTACCTTTAATATGAGTAGTGAAAGTCTCTAAACATTCTCGGCTGAGGTAGTATTAACCTTTAATATCAATAGTGAAAGTCTCTAAATATTCTTGGCTGTGGCTGAAGTGTTATTAGCCTTGAATATGAGTAAGGAAAGTAAATTTTGTTAAATATTCTAAATTGAAGTGAAACTAAACATTCTGCACTGTTGGTGAGACTGCTAATGTTTTCTTTGTCTCGTGAATTCTAAGTTTTCAAACTAATTTTAATAATAACGTTCAGTATTCTTTTTACACCTATATAGTTGGACAAGTTGGACAGCAAGCGTATGTTAGATAGGAGTGAATGGAGACGAATTTTTCTGTTGGACACAGGGAAACCGGTTATTTTCATATAGTCTTGAGTCCTCTTGCACTTTTTTGGGATATAGTTTGGATTGTTGTGTATCTTTATATGTGTATGCTTCTAGGTTGTATTCTGAGAACCTCTGCAAAAACAGTGATAATGTGCGAAAAGATTTGAAAGTATTTTCTTTTTGGGGATTTTCTTTCTTTTTTTTTGGGTTGCCTCGGTGGGACTTGTTGAAAAAAAAACTCTTGTTTTTTAATAATTCTTTTGGATGTTTAAGATTTTGTTTCACTTGTGTATGGAAAGTTACCGAGACTAAAGCAAGGGGATGGTTACCCTTACTCTGGTCCTGAAGGGTAAGTCGTATGTATAGCAGTTGGGTATCTTTAGTGTTGATTGTTCATCTCCATTGTCTGGAACAATGTTCCAGACTATGGAGCTGACTGACTAAGGGACTGACCACCTCATAAACTTTTTTCCAAGGTTGATGAACTGATTACATCATCTGCTACCACACTTGCTGCTGCTGTATTTGACTGAAGAAGTCTACTGTGTAGGCAAAACATTCCAGTCAAGAAAAAAGATACCCAACTGTTGCACATATGTCTTGTTCTTCAACTTGTTGGTATTATATACCATATTACCTGGAGTTTACCTGGAGAGAGTTCCAGGGGTCAACGCCCCCGCAGCCCGGTCTGTGATCAGGCCTCCTGGTGGATCAGAGCCTGATCAACCAGGCTGTTGCTGCTGGCTGCACGCAAACCAACGTACGAGCCACAGCCCGGCTGATCAGGAACTGACTTTAGGTGCTTGTCCAGTGCCAGCTTGAAGACTGCCAGGGGTCTGTTGGTAATCCCCCTTATGTGTGCTGGGAGGCAGTTGAACAGTCTCGGGCCCCTGACACTTATTGTATGGTCTCTTAACGTGCTAGTGACACCCCTGCTTTTCATTGGGGGGATGGTGCATCGTCTGCCAAGTCTTTTTCTTTCGTAGTGAGTGATTTTCATGTGCAAGTTCGGTACTAGTCCCTCTAGGATTTTCCAGGTGTATATAATCGTGTATCTCTCCCTCCTGCGTTCCAGGGAATACAGGTTTAGGAACCTCAAGCGCTCCCAGTAATTGAGGTGTTTTATCTCCGTTATGCGCGCCGTGAAAGTTCTCTGTACATTTTCTAGGTCGGCAATTTCACCTGCCTTGAAAGGTGCTGTTAGTGTGCAGCAATATTCCAGCCTAGATAGAACAAGTGACCTGAAGAGTGTCATCATGGGCTTGGCCTCCCTAGTTTTGAAGGTTCTCATTATCCATCCTGTCATTTTTCTAGCAGATGCGATTGATAAAATGTTATGGTCCTTGAAGGTGAGATCCTCCGACATGATCACTCCCAGGTCTTTGACGTTGGTGTTTCGCTCTATTTTGTATGGAAGAGGGTAAGGTACCTAGGGATTGGCAGAGAGCATGCATAGTTCCTTTGTATAAAGGCAAAGGGGATAAAAGAGAGTGCAAAAATTATAGGGGGATAAGTCTGTTGAGTGTACCTGGTAAAGTGTATGGTAGAGTTATAATTGAAAGAATTAAGAGTAAGACGGAGAATAGGATAGCAGATGAACAAGGAGGCTTTAGGAAAGGTAGGGGGTGTGTGGACCAGGTGTTTACAGTGAAACATATAAGTGAACAGTATTTAGATAAGGCTAAAGAGGTCTTTGTGGCATTTATGGATTTGGAAAAGGCGTATGACAGGGTGGATAGGGGGGCAATGTGGCAGATGTTGCAACAGAGATTGGTGGATGAATTTGGTAGGGTGTGCAATAGAAGAAAATTAAAGGTGAATACAGGAAAGAGTAAGGTTATGAGGATAACAAAAAGACTAGGTGATGAAAGATTGGATATCAGATTGGAGGGAGAGAGTATGGAGGAGGTGAATGTATTCAGATATTTGGGAGTGGACGTGTCAGCGGATGGGTCTATGAAAGATGAAGTGAATCATAGAATTGATGAGGGGAAAAGGGTGAGTGGTGCACTTAGGAGTCTGTGGAGACAAAGAACTTTGTCCTTGGAGGCAAAGAGGGGAATGTATGAGAGTATAGTTTTACCAACGCTCTTATATGGGTGTGAAGCATGGGTGATGAATGTTGCAGCGAGGACAAGGCTGGAGGCAGTGGAGATGTCATGTCTGAGGGCAATGTGTGGTGTGAATATAATGCAGAGAATTCGTAGTTTGGAAGTTAGGAGGAGGTGCGGGATTACCAAAACTGTTGTCCAGAGGGCTGAGGAGGGGTTGTTGAGGTGGTTTGGACATGTAGAGAGAATGGAGTGAAACAGAATGACTTCAAGAGTGTATCAGTCTGTAGTGGAAGGAAGGCGGGGTAGGGGTCGGCCTAGGAAAGGTTGGAGGGAGGGGGTAAAGGAGGCTTTGTGTGCGAGGGGCTTTGACTTCCAGCAGGCATGCGTGAGCGTGTTTGATAGGAGTGAATGGAGACAAATGGTTTTTAATACTTGACGTGCTGTTGGAGTGTGAGCAAAGTAACATTTATGAAGGGGTTCAGGGAAACCGGCAGGCCGGACTTGAGTCCTGGAGATGGGAAGTACAGTGCCTGCACTCTGAAGGAGGGGTGTAAATGTTGCAGTTTAAAAACTGTAGTGTAAAGCACCCTTCTGGCAAGACAGTGATTTGATAAAGTTTTTCTCTGCCTTGGTGGGAATCAGCCAATAATAAAAAAAAAAATAATTTGTTTTGTACTCTGATGAAGATTTAATTTCCTCATGTTTACCATATCTGAGTAATTGAAATTTCTCATCGTTGAACTTCATATTGTTTTCTGCAGCCCACTGAAAGATTTGGTTGATGTCCGCCTGGAGCTTTGCAGTGTCTGCAATGGAAGACACTGTCATGCAGATTCGGGTGTCATCTGCAAAGGAAGACACGGTGCTGTGGCTGACATCCTTGTCTATGTCGGATATGAGGATGAGGAACAAGATGGGAGCGAGTACTGTGCCTTGTGGAACAGAGCTTTTCACCGTAGCTGCCTCGGACTTTACTCTGTTGACGACTACTCTCTGTGTTCTGTTAGTGAGGAAATTATAGATCCATCGACCGACTTTTCCTGTTATTCCTTTAGCACGCATTTTGTGCGCTATTACGCCATGGTCACACTTGTCGAAGGCTTTTGCAAAGTCTGTATATATTACATCTGCATTCTTTTTGTCTTCTAGTGCATTTAGGACCTTGTCGTAGTGATCCAATAGTTGAGACAGACAGGAGCGACCTGTTCTAAACCCATGTTGCCCTGGGTTGTGTAACTGATGGGTTTCTAGATGGGTGGTGATCTTGCTTCTTAGGACCCTTTCAAAGATTTTTATGATATGGGATGTTAGTGCTATTGGTCTGTAGTTCTTTGCTGTTGCTTTACTGCCCCCTTTGTGGAGTGGGGCTATGTCTGTTGTTTTTAGTAACTGTGGGACGACCCCCGTGTCCATGCTCCCTCTCCATAGGATGGAAAAGGCTCGTGATAGGGGCTTCTTGCAGTTCTTGATGAACACAGAGTTCCATGAGTCTGGCCCTGGGGCAGAGTGCATGGGCATGTCATTTATCGCCTGTTCGAAGTCATTTGGCGTCAGGATAACATCGGATAGGCTTGTGTTAATCAAATTTTGTGGCTCTCTCATAAAAAATTCATTTTGATCTTCGACTCTCAGTCTGGTTAGCGGCTTGCTAAAAACTGAGTCATATTGGGACTTGAGTAGCTCACTCATTTCCTTGCTGTCATCTGTGTAGGACCCATCTTGTTTAAGTAGGGGCCCAATACTGGACGTTGTTCTCGATTTTGATTTGGCATAGGAGAAGAAATACTTTGGGTTTCTTTCGATTTCATTTATGGCTTTTAGTTCTTCCCGCGATTCCTGACTCCTAAAGGATTCTTTTAGCTTAAGTTCGATGCTTGCTATTTCTCTGACCAGTGTCTCCCTACGCATTTCAGATATATTGACCTCTTTTAGCCGCTCTGTTATTCTTTTCCGTCGCCTGTAAAGGGAGCGCCTGTCTCTTTCTATTTTACATCTACTCCTCCTTTTTCTTAGAGGAATAAGCCTTGTGCATACATCGAGTGCCACCGAGTTAATCTGTTCTAGGCATAAGTTGGGGTCTGTGTTGCTTAGTATATCTTCCCAGCTTATATCGGTTAGGACTTGGTTTACTTGGTCCCACTTTATGTTTTTGTTATTGAAGTTGAATTTGGTGAATGCTCCCTCGTGACTAATCTCATTTTGTCGGTCTGGGGCTCCGTGCATACATGTCTGAACCTCAATTATGTTGTGATCTGAGTATATTGTTTTTGATATGGTGACATTTCTTATCAGATCATCATTGTTAGTGAAGATGAGGTCTAGTGTATTCTCCAGTCTAGTAGGCTCTATTATTTGCTGGTTTAAATTGAATTTTGTGCAGAGATTTAAAAGCTCGTGTGAGTGTGAGTTTTCATCAGAGCTGCCTCCTGGTGTTATTACTGCAACAATATTATTTGCTATATTCCTCCATTTTAGGTGCCTTAAGTTGAAATCCCCCAGGAGCAAGATGTTGGGTGCAGGAGCTGGAAGATTTTCCAGACAGTGGTCAATTTTTAACAGCTGTTCCTGGAATTGCTGGGATGTTGCATCCGGAGGCTTGTAGACTACCACAATGACTAGGTTTTGGTTCTCGACCTTTACTGCTAAAACTTCCACTACATCATTTGAGGCATTTAGCAGTTCTGTGCAAACAAGTGACTCTGCAATGTACAGGCCAACCCCCCCCCCTTTTGCCTGTTCACTCTGTCACATCTGTATAGGTTGTAACCTGGGATCCATATTTCGTTGTCCAAGTGATCCTTTATGTGGGTCTCAGTGAAAGCCGCGAACATTGCCTTTGCCTCTGCAAGCAGTCCACGGATGAAAGGTATTTTGTTGTTTGTTGCTGGCTTTAGACCCTGTATATTTGCAAAGAAGAATGTTATCGGACTGGTGGTATTGTTGGTACTGGGGGGGGGATTTTTTTTTCCGGCATTAGTATCTGTATCTGTTGGTTTGGAGTGGAGGCCATCGACTGTGGTTCCACTCCAGGAATGACTGGATTTGGTGTACGATTTCTGCCATTTCCTGCCAGTTTTTTTTCCTTCCTGGCACTAAAAAACCTCTCCCTCTTGAGTGGCTGTGGCTACCCAGGTTTTCCCATGGCCTGGATGTTTTGTATCTTTTTGTCCCCTTTAGATGGTATGCCTGGCAATTTAAGTTATAGCACAGTCTTTCCTGTACTGAAGAGGTACACAGTTCAGGGTGAAAAAGCTTACAGGAAGGGAGTTTGCATTTTCCTGTTGTCATATGGGCATGGCATTTTCTAGGGTGGTCATAGTTGCACGTCCCATCTGTTTTTCCAGATTTCCCATGCCAGCAGATACCGAGTGCATAGTATGTGCACAGGCTTGGTTTCCGTTTGCCTTGGGTTTCTGTGACTGTATTCCCTGTTGGTGCATGTTTCCCTGTCTTACTTCTATCCTCCCTAGCACCAACAATGGAGCTCCCACCAGTTGTTTTTGGTAATATATCCTCACTATTGCTAGTGGAGTCCTCTTGTTTGCTATTTCCTGCGGTATTTCTAGTTTGCAATATTGGTTTTATCTTATCTTTGACTACACTTGTTTCCCTACTATGGCTCCTGTCCCCTATGAGGTCATTTATATGTATTCCTTCCTGCGTATAATTCCCGACTACCTGGACAAAATCTCCAGCTTCACCATTACTGTCTCCCAGGACAGCATCTCCAGCTTCACCATTACTGTCTCCCAGGACAGCACCTCCAGCTTCACCATTACTGTCTCCCAGCACCTCCAGCTTCACCATTACTGTCTCCCAGGACAGCACCTCCAGCTTCACCATTACTGTCTCCCAGGACAGCACTATCAGCCCCACATTTACTGACTACCAGGACATCATCTCCAGCCTTACAGTTTCTGACTACATGGCCAGTATCAAGGGCAGTACCATTCAGCCCAGACTTTTTATGTTCCCATCTGTTGTAGAAAGCTTCCAGGTTTTCTATGAAAGCAGCTTTGATGTTGACCTCTTTTAATACCCTTGTGATTTTAGTCCACAGATTTATCTCATTTGGGCATACCCAAAAACACTTCCCTGTTTTAATACTGCTTGTAGCTAGTTCTTGGATATCTGCACAAGGGGCGTGACACCAATTTCCACAAAAATGACAATTTATGCATGTGGAAGCCCGTTTGTTTGACTGACCACAGACTACACACAGCTTCATAATGATTTGAATGGTTGATTTACTGCAATTCTACTAGCAACCTCTTGAATATTCTATTAATAACCTCCTTAAATGAAGCTCTAGCTATTTGTATTTCTGTTTCTAACTGTTTTTGTATATTGGACAGCTTACCGTGCACGTTCCTGATATATATTTAATGTTTGTGTTTATAAGGGCGCCTACAACCCCATCCGTTTACAGTCTGCTTTATTGTCCAACGAAACCGTTTGAAACCAGTCAAGGGTTCGGACCAGCAAGGGTTCGGACCAGTCAAGGGTTCGGACCAGTCAAGGGTTCGGATCACCAGATCTGATCTGATCAGTGGGTCACTTATTTAAACCATACTGGTCGGTGATTTGAGCTAACACATGAAGGATCTACTGGAAATTATCTACCCGAGTAATATGTGATTTGATTGATACAAAAGTATAACTTGCGTGTTGAAGAGCCGGTGACTGCTGGCAGCTCCTACAATGACGAACGGTCGACCTCAACCCTTGTTTATCAATCGCTGTATCTAGCTTTTCTATTTTTTTTTTCCGTCTCCACCACAATAAATGCTATATTATCACTATAGTTGACTGGTGCAAATTTTGGAGGAAGGACGCTTTTTCTGTAGTAATAATTGCTTCTCGTTGTGTATATTGCGACCGCTGGTAACTACAGGTTATATGAAATTCACAGTATACGTCTGGTATTTCAAGAAAAAAGAAACTAATGAAAGTCACTCCACTCCACTAAGTACCATTATAATACTGGTTAGTTGCTACTACAACACTGTATTCTGCTATTCACTGGTATCACTAGATTATATGCGAGTACACTAGCAAGCCAGGAAGATTATTAAAAACAGCTGACCTGTGGTAAGTTTCTGGCGACTTCTGGCACCTGCCTCTATAGGCTTATCACTTCATTTACAAATTCACCTGTTTTCAAATGACACTTTAGCCTTTATCATCAATATACTAGGGAGCCACTGTAGTATACACTATACACTATGTATACTCAATGTTTTCAGGGAGACTTTCTTTCCTCTGACACGAAAAGTTCAATTATTATTATTTTTTTCACACGGGACACAGGCCTATGATTCCCCTCTGGCAGTAAACTCTGCTAGGTAGTGCACACTAATTCTCCTTTTTTGACTCAGTATATAATGTTTTCCGCCCAAGATTGGTTCCAGGCGCTAGAGGGATGTATCGTATAGGATTGATGACACAAATTAAAGTTCTAGCACGTAAGAGCGACCGTGAAAACACGAGAAAACCCGGAGCACAACGAGGCACGCTGACACTGAAGGAGCAAGGCATCAGACCTAGTAGCACAAGCTTATCAGGTCCAACTCTCGCCCACCCACTCCCACTCGTGTATTTATCTAAACTATTTTTAAAACTACACAACGTTTTAGCCTCAATAACTGTACTGGGGAGTTTGTTCCACTCATCCATAACTTTATTACCAAACCAGTGCTTTCCTATATCCTTCCTGAATCTGAATTTTTCCAACTTGAAACCATTGCTGCGAGTCCTGTCTTGGCTGGAAATTTTCAGCACACTATTTACATCCCCTTTATTCCTGTTTTCCATTTATACACCTCGATCATATCCCCCCTAATTCTACGCCTTTCGAGAGAGTGCAGATTCAGGGCCTCAGTCTATCCTCATAGGGAAGATTTCTGATACATGGGATCAACTTTGTCATCCTTCTCTGTATGTTTTTCAGAGCATTTACATCCATTCTGTAATACGGTGACCAGAACTGAGCAGCATAGTCTAAATGAGGCCTAATCAAGGATATATGAAGTTGAAGAACAACCTGAGGACTCCTATTATTTATACTTCTAGATATGAAGCCAAGGATTCTGTTCGCTTTATTGAGAACACTAATGCACTGTTGTATTGGTTTTAGATTACTGCTAACCAGAACTCTTAAATCCTTATTGCAATCAGTAGTATTAAGATCTACATTATTTAGTTTATATGTGACATGGTTATTTTCATGTCCAACATTTAGAACTTTGCATTTGTCTTTGACCACAAATGCATTTGTGGTTGGACGAGTCTTATCGTAGCCAGCTGGCCCAGTGGCTTGTGCACCAGCCTGGAGTTTTACGACTCGCTTGCCATGAGCTCTAATCCCATCTGTTCCACTGTTCATTTTAAACATACTGTGGTTCTTCCTCAACACTGGCCAGTTTTACCTTGGTGACGCACTTTGTATGGCCTCGGTGTCTTGACGTAGAACTCGCCAACTTATTTTTTTTGCCTGAATAGGGGGGAGATTTGCCCTTTTGCCAAAATTTGCTGTGACTTTTAGCCTCTGACTTTGAATGAATTATTGACACAGTTCTTAACTTTATAAGTTTGACTACTATAAATTGTATTATATGACTTTATTTTTGAAGCTTTATTTAATAATACAAAATTTGGGGTGGACTTATACAATGAACAAAAATTGGCAAACATTAGATAAAGTCATGTTATTTTGTTTAATTGAAACTTCGAGCATGATCACTCGATACTGGTCTTCATCTGAGATTTCATTAAACCTATACAGAAGGGCCCCGCTTTACAGTGTTTTGCTAATGCAGCCGTGTTCAGTTATACCCATTCTTAATTTACCGAAGACATCATACAGGGGTTTGGGATATTGGCAGTTTGGAGGGATATGTTGTGTATCTTTGTGTGTATGCTTCTAGACTGTTGTATTCTGAGCACCTCTGCAAAAACAGTGATAATGTGCGAGTGTGGTGAAAGTGTTGAATGATGATGAAAGTATTTTCTTTTTGGGGGATTTTCTTTCTTTTTTGGGTCACCCTGCCTCGGTGGGAGACGGCCGACTTGTTAAAAAAAAAAAAAAAAAAAAAATCATACAGTAAATATATTCACCACTTGTTATAAGCTAAGGATAAAATATTTTAGGGTAAGTAATGTATGATAGTGTATATGCATGTTTTAAGCCTAGCTCTATTGTTCACTTAATGTATGATAGTGTATATGCATGTTTTAAGCCTAGCTCTATTGTTCACTTAATGTATGATAGTGTGTATGCATGTTTTAAGCCTAGCTCTATTGTTCACTTAATGTATGATAGTGTATATGCATGTTTTAAGCCTAGCTCTATTGTTCACTTAATGTATGATAGTGTATATGCATGTTTTAAGCCTAGCTCTATTGTTCACTTAATGTATGATAGTGTATATGCATGTTTTAAGCCTAGCTCTATTGTTCACTTAATGTATGATAGTGTATATGCATGTTTTAAGCCTAGCTCTATTGTTCACTTAATGTATGATAGTGTATATGCATGTTTTAAGCCTAGCTCTATTGTTCACTTAATGTATGATAGTGTGTATGCATGTTTTAAGCCTAGCTCTATTGTTCACTTAATGTATGATAGTGTATATGCATGTTTTAAGCCTAGCTCTATTGTTCACTTAATGTATGATAGTGTGTATGCATGTTTTAAGCCTAGCTCTATTGTTCACTTAATGTATGATAGTGTGTATGCATGTTTTAAGCCTAGCTCTATTGTTCACTTAATGTATGATAGTGTATATGCATGTTTTAAGCCTAGCTCTATTGTTCACTTAATGTATGATAATGTGTATGCATGTTTTAAGCCTAGCTCTATTGTTCACTTAATGTATGATAGTGTGTATGCATGTTTTAAGCCTAGCTCTATTGTTCACTTAATGTATGATAGTGTATATGCATGTTTTAAGCCTAGCTCTATTGTTCACTTAATGTATGATAGTGTGTATGCATGTTTTAAGCCTAGCTCTATTGTTCACTTAATGTATGATAGTGTATATGCATGTTTTAAGCCTAGCTCTATTGTTCACTTAATGTATGATAGTGTATATGCATGTTTTAAGCCTAGCTCTATTGTTCACTTAATGTATGATAGTGTGTATGCATGTTTTAAGCCTAGCTCTATTGTTCACTTAATGTATGATAGTGTGTATGCATGTTTTAAGCCTAGCTCTATTGTTCACTTAATGTATGATAGTGTATATGCATGTTTTAAGCCTAGCTCTATTGTTCACTTAATGTATGATAGTGTGTATGCATGTTTTAAGCCTAGCTCTATTGTTCACTTAATGTATGATAGTGTGTATGCATGTTTTAAGCCTAGCTCTATTGTTCACTTAATGTATGATAGTGTGTATGCATGTTTTAAGCCTAGCTCTATTGTTCACTTAATGTATGATAGTGTGTATCATGTTTTAAGCCTAGCTCTATTGTTCACTTAATGTATGATAGTGTATATGCATGTTTTAAGCCTAGCTCTATTGTTCACTTAATGTATGATAGTGTGTATGCATGTTTTAAGCCTAGCTCTATTGTTCACTTAATGTATGATAGTGTATATGCATGTTTTAAGCCTAGCTCTATTGTTCACTTAATGTATGATAGTGTGTATGCATGTTTTAAGCCTAGCTCTATTGTTCACTTAATGTATGATAGTGTGTATGCATGTTTTAAGCCTAGCTCTATTGTTCACTTAATGTATGATAGTGTGTATGCATGTTTTAAGCCTAGCTCTATTGTTCACTTAATGTATGATAGTGTGTATGCATGTTTTAAGCCTAGCTCTATTGTTCACTTAATGTATGATAGTGTGTATGCATGTTTTAAGCCTAGCTCTATTGTTCACTTAATGTATGATAGTGTGTATGCATGTTTTAAGCCTAGCTCTATTGTTCACTTAATGTATGATAGTGTGTATGCATGTTTTAAGCCTAGCTCTATTGTTCACTTAATGTATGATAGTGTGTATGCATGTTTTAAGCCTAGCTCTATTGTTCACTTAATGTATGATAGTGTGTATGCATGTTTTAAGCCTAGCTCTATTGTTCACTTAATGTATGATAGTGTGTATGCATGTTTTAAGCCTAGCTCTATTGTTCACTTAATGTATGATAGTGTGTATGCATGTTTTAAGCCTAGCTCTATTGTTCACTTAATGTATGATAGTGTGTATGCATGTTTTAAGCCTAGCTCTATTGTTCACTTAATGTATGATAGTGTGTATGCATGTTTTAAGCCTAGCTCTATTGTTCACTTAATGTATGATAGTGTGTATGCATGTTTTAAGCCTAGCTCTATTGTTCACTTAATGTATGATAGTGTGTATGCATGTTTTAAGCCTAGCTCTATTGTTCACTTAATGTATGATAGTGTGTATGCATGTTTTAAGCCTAGCTCTATTGTTCACTTAATGTATGATAGTGTGTATGCATGTTTTAAGCCTAGCTCTATTGTTCACTTAATGTATGATAGTGTGTATGCATGTTTTAAGCCTAGCTCTATTGTTCACTTAATGTATGATAGTGTGTATGCATGTTTTAAGCCTAGCTCTATTGTTCACTTAATGTATGATAGTGTATATGCATGTTTTAAGCCTAGCTCTATTGTTCACTTAATGTATGATAGTGTGTATGCATGTTTTAAGCCTAGCTCTATTGTTCACTTAATGTATGATAGTGTATATGCATGTTTTAAGCCTAGCTGTTTTGTTCACTTAATGTATGATAGTGTGTATGCATGTTTTAAGCCTAGCTCTATTGTTCACTTAATGTATGATAGTGTATATGCATGTTTTAAGCCTAGCTCTATTGTTCACTTAATGTATGATAGTGTAAACATGTTATCAGACTTTTATATGTAATTTCACAGCAATTTTCACTTTACAGTGATTTTCACTACAGCAGTAGCCAGAACCTAACCTGCTGTATAAGTGGGGCCCTGCAGTAGCCAGAACCTAACCTGCTGTATAAGTGGGGCCCTGCAGTAGCCAGAACCTAACCTGCTGTATAAGTGGGGCCCTGCAGTAGCCAGAACCTAACCTGCTGTATAAGTGGGGCCCTGCAGTAGCCAGAACCTAACCTGCTGTATAAGCAGGGCCCTACAGTATCCCAGAACCTAACCTGATGTATGAGCAGAGTCCTACAGTATCCCAGAACCTAACCTGATGTATGAGCAGAGTCCTACAGTATCCCAGAACCTAACCTGCTGTGTAATTGGGGTCCTACAGTAGCCCAGAAGCTAACCTGCTGTATAACCAGGGCCCTGCAGTAGCCCAGAACCTAACCTGCTGTATAACCAGGACCCTACAGTAGCCCAGAACCAAACCTACTGTATAAGTGGAGCCCTCTTGTATTTAAGGAAAATATTTGTTGCACTCACTGGGCTAGTAAGATGCGTACCGCACATATTTTGTGCCCAGTTTAAGGGTTCAACTTCGTGAAATTCCAGAGCGTTATCAGTTGTGTACTTGGTTACAGTATTTAATTTCAAATTATTACTTATGAGGATCAAGAAAGATAGCAAAGTACTGTTGCTGGAAAAATACACAAATAACCCATACTTTAGAGAGGAAGTTTTTCACGATATATTGATTCGTCCTGGACGATTATTGAGTAGTAACTGGCTGTTCTTAGTTGTGGCTTGATATTTGTCCAGGACAAATCAAAAGTTAGTTGAAAGTTGTCTAAATGTGGGTTATTTATGAAATACCTTGATTGGTGTGTTGTATCAAGGACATGCTGTTAAACTAATGTTACCAGTTGGTGAACCTTGATCTGTGGGTTGTATCAAGGATGTGATATTGAACTAATGTTACCAGTTGGTGAACCTTGATCTGTGGGTTGTATCAAGGATATGATATTGAACTAATGTTATCAGTTGAACTTTAATCAGTGGGTTGTATCAAGCACATGCAGTTGAACTAATGTTACCAGTTGGTAAACCCAGTTGCTTCTTGGGAGGGTGAACATAAA
>NW_027197041.1:62500-70537 GCF_038502225.1 Cherax quadricarinatus | reverse complement strand
ATCCTCAAGACCTTATTAATATCCCCTTTATTAATACCTATCTTCCACTTATACACTTCGATCAGGTCTCCCCTCATTCTTCGTCTAACAAGAGAATGTAACTTAAGAGTCTTCAATCTTTCTTCATAAGGAAGATTTCTAATGCTATGTATTAATTTAGTCATCCTACGCTGAATGTTTTCTAACGAATTTATGTCCATTTTGTAATACGGAGACCAGAACTGAGCTGCATAATCTAGGTGAGGCCTTACTAATGATGTATAAAGCTGCATTATGACCTCTGGACTTCTGTTGCTTACACTTCTTGATATAAATCCCAGTAATCTATTTGCCTTATTACGTATAAAAGAAGGTAGGAAGGTTGGTGGTCAAGTTGGATCATCGGGAGGTAAAGTGTTGTATTTTATCCTCATTCAGACTGATGTTATTTGGGTGTAATTACTCATACACAATCCACTCACAATATTTTCGATATATGCTGTTACTACGCTGAGATACAAGGCCACACTGTGGCGTAAAAAATTAAAAGTTTGATACTATTGTCAACGTCAAAGTTAGTTCTGGGTTACCAGACCCAGCCATCAGTGGCGTCTTTACGCTCCACTCACCAGTTACTGTATCAGGATTTCCTGAAGGTAAAGCTTTAAGTGCTTTTACTTTAAATATAATTGAGCCTTCCTCCCCTGAACGGCGTCAATACGTAATGGTTGATGCATCTTACGGACAAGACATTACCCATTAAGTATTACCCATTAAGTTTAGACTGTGTGCAGGCAAACTTGTCTCTATATTAAAATAGTTAAAACACTTGGAATCGTTGGGATCAGTTCCATGACTAAAGAATCACTCTTCTGATATATTTACACAACGATGTCACTGATAACAATGAGTGATGTCACTGAGTCTTAGATAACGATGAGTGTTGTCATTGAATCTTAACGACGAGTGATGTCACTGAGTCTTAGATAACTATGAGTGATGTCACTGAGTCTTAAATAACGATGAGTGATGTCACTGAGTCTTAGATAACGATGAGTGATGTCACTGAGTCTTAGATAACGATGAGTGATGTCACTGAGTCTTAGATAGTGATGTGTGAGTCTTTGATAACGATGTGTAATGTCACTTATGTTTGAACAAAGTGAAGCCTGACGTATGAGCTAGCTTACCTTGATGAATCTCTGTAAATATAAGATATTATATAATAACTATATAATTTTTCTACAAGTACAGACCTAGCTGACATTACTGACATACTGAATAGAAACACATACTATATAGAACACACAGGTACCTACTAAGTGAACAGGATCGATCTCCGCATTATATAATTATTATTATTATAATTATTATTATTCTTATTAGTTTGTCTCGTGGAGGCCAGTTTTTGATGATTTCCCGAGGTTCATGTGTCCGTCTGTGTCCCCTCACTCATTGATCTTGCATCTAAGTATTCTCCAGGTTCATGTATCCAGGAGTCCATCTGTGTCCCCTCAGATATTCTCCCTTCCCCACTCCCTGTCCTACACTGTCCTACATTCCCCAGGTTCTTGTGTCCAGAAGTCAATCTGTGTCCCATCAGATATTCTCCCTTCCCCACTTCCTGTCCTATACTATCCTACCTTCCCCAGGTTCATGTGTCCAGGAATCCATCTGTGTCCCCTCAGATATTCTCTCTTCCCCACTTTCTGTCCTATACTATCCTACCTTCCCCAGGTTCATGTGTCCAGGAGTCCATCTGTGTCCTCTCAGATATTCTCCCTTCCCGTCTTATTCTGTCCTACCTTCCCCAGGTTCTTGTGTCCAGGAGTCAATCTGTGTCCCCTCAGACATTCTCATTTCCCCACTTCCTGTCCTATACTATCCTACCTTCCCCAGGTTCATGTGTCCAGGAGTCCATCTGTGTCCCCTCAGATATTCTCCCTTCCCCACTTCCTGTCTTATTCTGTCCTACCTTCCCCAGGTTCATGTGTCCAGAGTTCATCTGTGTCCCCTCAGATATTCTCCCTTCCGCACTTCCTGTCTTATTCTATCCTACCTTCCCCAGGTTCATGTATCCAGGAGTCCATCTGTGTCCCCTCAGATATTCTCCCTTCCCAATTTCCTGTCCTATACTATCATACCTTCCCCAGGTTCATGTGTCCAGGAGTCCATCTGTGTCCCCTCAGATATTCTCCCTTCACCACTTCCTGTCCTATACTATCCTACCTTTCCCAGGTTCATGTGTCCAGGAGTCCATCTGTGTCCCTTCCACACTTCCTGTTTTATACTATCCTACCTTCCCCAGGCTCATGTGTCCCTTCCTCACTTCCTATCCTACACTCAAGAGTCTCGGCTATTGCATCTAATCCTTCCCCATCTGTGTCCTCTCAGATATTCTGCCTTCCCCACTTCCTGTCCTATACTATCCTACCTTCCCCAGGTTCATGTGTCCAGGAGTCCATCTGTGTCCCCTCAGATATTCTCCCTTCTCCACTTCCTGTTCTATTCTATCCTACCTTTCCCAGGTTCATGTGTCTAAGAATCCATCTGTGTCCCCTCAGATATTCTCCCTTCCCCACTTCCTGTCCTATACTATCCTACCTTCCTCAGGTTCATGTGTCCAGGAGTCCATCTGTGTCCCCTCAGATATTCTCCCTTCCCCACTTCCTGTCCTATACTATCCTACCTTCCCCAGGTTCATGTGTCCAGGAATCCATCTGTGTCCCCTCAGATATTCTCCCTTCCCCACTTTCTGTCCTATACAGGTTCATGTGTCCAGGAGTCCATCTGTGTCCCCTCAGATATTCTCCCTTCCCCACTTCCTGTCCTATTCTATCCTACCTTCCCCAGGTTCATGTGTCCAGGAGTCCATCTGTGTCCCCTCAGATATTCTCCCTTCCCCACTTCCTGTCCTATTCTATCCTACCTTCCCCAGGTTCATGTGTCCAGGAGTCCATCTGCGTCCCCTCAGATATTCTCCCTTCCCCACTTCCTGTCCTACACTATCCTACCTTCCCCAGGTTCATGTGTCCAGGAATCTATCCGTGGGCCCCCGGATGTCTTCCCTTCCTCTGAAGCCCTGGAAACTCTTTTCGTATTTTTAATGCCTAACCCAGTCCCACCCCCAAGATCAGCAGTCCCAACCCAAGTCCGTGGTTCCAAGTGTTCATCCATACACCCTTCACCACTTCCCCGATGTCAGCAAGTCCCACCTCAGATCCGTGGCTCCAGGTTCACACCCTTCATCACCTCTCAGAGGTCAGCAGTCCCACCCCAGGTCCGTAGTTCCAAGTGTTCATCCATACACCCTTCACCACTTCCCTGAGGTCAGCAGTTTTAGCCAGCCTTGAAGCACTGTCCATATACGATATTACTACACAAGTGTATTAATGTCAGTATACAGAGGAAGGTGTTATTACAGAGGAGGACACACAGAAAATCTGCGCTCTGTAGTAACATCCTCCTGGACAGACCCGAACGTCGACTACCTGAGACAAGAGAGATCTCTATCACAGTTCGTCCACCAAGAACTGGTTACTAGTGAAAATCTGGAACATATATTTATATTTAATATTGTACCTATGTCAATTATTACATTATTCAATTATTTATTCGAATAAGTGTATTTGTTAGCGTTTTCATGTGAGTAAATTAGTGTCGTTGTGTGAACCTTTGTGTTCCCTGCACGATAACTGTAATTAATTGTTAATAGTTATCGTTTTTTTCTTGTTGTTGATCTTTTTTGGCATGGTACACTGTGGTTCTCAAGCACACACTCTTCTATTCACTAATTTCTGGATTTCCACATACAAATCTTACACACACATCATACATACAGAAGCATGAATAGAGCAACACACGCACAAACACAATCATCGGTATCTAACATACACGTATATTTATTCAACAATGCATATTATCCTCTCCTTTCGGTATTACTAGTATATAAACAAATACACACGCACCTACACCTCACACTTCTTCCTCTACGCTACACACACACACACACACACACACACACACACACACACACACACACACACACACACACACACACATGTAAGTCACGTGTACAAACACGGACGCACCTTCAGGAGACAGTGACGGGTCACCACCTGGAAAGATTGGTGTCAGGACGTAGTTCCTGCTGATTATATTATCATCGTCATTATTAAACTTTTAAGTTTCCTTGTTACTAGTTAATGGTCCAAAACTTACTGAAAAGTATTCCTACGAGTCAGTCTCGTATGTGCGGGTTATTTATGTATGTATTAATGTATAGTTTTTAAATCTATACATGTATTTATGAATATTTGAGCATCTCTATACATATGAATATCCTATAATCATGGCTATCATCACCAAGAACAACATTCATGTTCACTATGATGAATGATCACATACAAGAACAACATTCATGTTCACTATGATGAATGAACACATACAAGAACAACATTCATGTTCACTATGATGAATGAACACATACAAGAACAACATTCATGTTCACTATGATGAATGAACACATACAAGAACAATACTGATATTCATCTTTACATTAACAGTCAGTGTTGTACATGAACAACACTGACGTGAACAACACTGACATGAACAACACTGACATAAACAACACTGACATAAACAACACTGACATAAACAACACTGACATAAACAACACTGACATAAACAACACTAACATGAACAACACCAACATGAACAACACTAACATGAACAACACTAACATGAACAACACCAACATGAACAACACTAACATGAACAACACCAACATGAACAACACCAACATGAACAACACTGACATGAACAACACCAACATGAACAACACCAACATGAACAACACCAACATGAACAACACTGACATGAACAACACCAACATGAACAACACCAACATGAACAACACTGACATGAACAACAACATGAACAACACTGACATGAACAACACCAACATGAACAACACCAACATGAACAACACCAACATGAACAACACTGACATGAACAACAACAACATGAACAACACTGACATGAACAACACCAACATGAACAACAACAACATGAACAACACTGGTACATGAACAACACTGGTACATGAACAACACTGACATGAACAACACCAACATGAACAACACCAACATGAACAACACCAACATGAACAACACTGACATGAACAACACTGACATGAACAACACCAACATGAACAACACTGACATGAACAACACCAACATGAACAACACCAACATGAACAACAACAACATGAACAACACTGGTACATGAACAACACTGGTACATGAACAACACCAACATGAACAACACTGGTACATGAACAACACTGGTACACGAACAACACTGGTACATGAACAACACTGGTACATGAACAACACTGGAACATAAAATATAATTCTGCTGAGTCAAGACAAACAAGGACTCAGACAATATGGTAAAGTTGTCATCTAATTACTTTATAAAATTATTTTTTCAGTGGTTGATTCATAGCTCCTGGACCAGCTTCCCAACTTTATTTTACCGATTTTGTTGATTTCTATTCTACAGGGACTGATCATATCCATTCTTGAAGCTGTGTATATTGTTTACCTCCACCACCACCACCACTTGACCTAGTACAGTCCACTTACCACCACCACTTGACCTAGTACAGTCCACTTACCACCACCACTTGACCTAGTACAGTCCACTTACCACACTAACACTGGAAAAGTAATTATATATTCTGGTACACTGGTGATATCACAATATACAAAACAACCACTGTGAAAAATCTCCTGAGAAATCATGAATGTGCTGGAAGTTCACTATTTGCTCACAATGGTTATTTTGCATATTCTGGTGTGTTAATAGTATTGTAACATAACAAAACATAACAACTATAACATAACAACTATAACAGAAGAAAAAGAAGTGAAGAAACTTGGTGGACTGGTTGTGATCATCGGGAGATAAAGCAGGTTTGTTCACCAGGAAGAAACTTGGTGGACAGGTTGTGATCATCGGGAGATAAAGCAGGTTTGTTCACCAGGAAGAAACTAGGTAGACAGGTTGTGATCATCGGGAGATAAAGCAGGTTTGATGACCAGGTCAAGTCTACCTGGAACTGCTTTGACTTAATTTATTGTGCTTTAATGTGTTTCTAGTTTCATTCAGGTGAATCACAACTATTTTGACTTAACACAGTTAATTCAAAACAGTTGTGATTCACCCAACTATTTCTTCTTTGATACACACTATTTCCTCTTTGATACACACTATTTCCTCTTTGATACACACTATTTCCTCTTTGATACACACTATTTCCTCTTTGATACACACTATTTCCTCTTTGATACACACTACTTCGCCTTTCATACACACACACACACACACACACACACACACACACACACACACACACACTCACAACACACACACACTCACAACACACACACACTCACAACACACACACACACACACACACACACACAGCCTCCACCCAACACCAAGCTATAGAACCCCACAGTATGCCACCAGGTCTCCCACCCTCACAGGCCCCCCAAACCACAGTGTTGGAAAGGAAACTGAAGGTATGGTACACAAACGCTGATGGAATAACAAATAAGTGGGAGGAGTGGCAAGAAAGAGTCAAAGAAGCATCACCGGACATCATAGCTCTCACAGAAACCAAGCTTACAGGTATGATAACAGATGCCATCTTTCCAACGGGATACCAAATCCTGAGGAAAGACAGAGGGAACAGGGGGGGTGGAGGAGTGGCGTTGCTGATCAAAAATCGCTGGAATTTTGATGAGCTGGAGAGAGAAGATAGCGGAGAAGAAAGTGATTACATAGTGGGAACACTTCACTCTGGAGGTCCCAAGGTGGTAATAGCAGTGATGTATAACCCACCACAGAACAGCAGGAGGCCAAGGCAAGAGTACGACGAGAGCAATAGAGCGATGGTTGACACACTGGCTAGAGTGGCCAGAAGAGCTCATGCATGCAGGGCAAAGCTCCTGATCATGGGTGACTTTAACCACAAGGAGATAGATTGGGAGAACTTGGACCCACATGGGGGCCAAGATACTTGGAGGGCTAAGATGATGGAGGTGGTACTGGAGAACTTCATGTACCAACACGTAAGGGACACTACAAGAGAGAGAGGAGAGGATGAACCAGCAAGGCTGGACTTAGTATTCACCTTCAGTAGTGCAGATATCGAGGACATCACATATGAAAGACCCCTTGGGGCCAGTGACCATGTGGTTGTAAGCTTCGAATACACAGTAGAGCTACAAGTGGAGGGAGAAGCAGGAAGGCCAGGACGAATGAAGCCAAACTACAAGAAAGGGGACTACACAGGAATGAGGAACTACCTGAACGGGGTTCAGTGGGACAGAGAACTGGCAGGGAAACCAGTTAATGAGATGATGGAATATGTAGCAATAAAATGCAAGGAGGCTGAGGAGAGGTTTGTACCCAAGGGTAACAGGAGTAATGAAAAAGCCAGGATGAGCCCATGGTTTACCCAAAGGTGCAGGGAGGCAAAAACCAAGTGTGCTAGGGAATGGAAGAAATATAGAAGGCAAAGGACCCAGGAGAATAAGGAGAACAGTCGTAGAGCCAGAAATGAATATGCACAGATAAGAAGGGAGGCCCAAAGACAATATGAAAATGACATAGCAGCGAAAGCCAAATCTGACCCGAAACTGTTGTACAGCCACATCAGGAGGAAAACAACAGTCAAGGACCAGGTAATCAGGCTAAGGAAGGAAGGAGGAGAGACAACAGGAAATGACCGGGAAGTATGTGAAGAACTCAACAAGAGATTCAAAGAAGTGTTCACAGAGGAGACAGAAGGGACTCCAGAAAGACGGAGAGGTGGGGCACACCACCAAGTGCTGGACACAGTGCACACAACCGAGGAAGAAGTGAAGAGGCTTCTGAGTGAGCTAGATACCTCAAAGGCAATGGGGCCAGATAACATCTCCCCATGGGTATTGAGAGAGGGAGCAGAGGCGCTATGTGTACCCCTAACAACAATATTCAATACAT
>NW_027197041.1:0-52500 GCF_038502225.1 Cherax quadricarinatus | reverse complement strand
CATAATTACCCCGACACTGCTGCCACAGTCTGGCCACAACAAGTACCATAATTACCCCGACACTGCTGCCACAGTCTGGCCACAACAAGTACCATAATTACCCCGACACTGCTGCCACAGTCTGGTCACAACAAGTACCATAATTACCCCGTACATAATTACCCCGACACTGCTGCCACAGTCTGGCCACAACAAGTACCATAATTACCCCGACACTGCTGCCACAGTCTGGCCACAACAAGTACCATAATTACCCCGACACTGCTGCCACAGTCTGGCCACAACAAGTACCATAATTACCCCGACACTGCTGCCACAGTCTGGCCACAACAAGTACCATAATTACCCCGACACTGCTGCCACAGTCTGGCCACAACAAGTACCATAATTACCCCGACACTGCTGCCACAGTCTGGCCACAACAAGTACCATAATTACCCCGACACTGCTGCCACAGTCTGGCCACAACAAGTACCATAATTACCCCGACACTGCTGCCACAGTCTGGCCACAACAAGTACCATAATTACCCCGACACTGCTGCCACAGTCTGGCCACAACAAGTACCATAATTACCCCGACACTGCTGCCACAGTCTGGCCACAACAAGTACCATAATTACCCCGACACTGCTGCCACAGTCTGGCCACAACAAGTACCATAATTACCCCGACACTGCTGCCACAGTCTGGCCACAACAAGTACCATAATTACCCCGACACTGCTGCCACAGTCTGGCCACAACAAGTACCATAATTACCCCGACACTGCTGCCACAGTCTGGCCACAACAAGTACCATAATTACCCCGACACTGCTGCCACAGTCTGGCCACAACAAGTACCATAATTACCCCGACACTGCTGCCACAGTCTGGCCACAACAAGTACCATAATTACCCCGACACTGCTGCCACAGTCTGGCCACAACAAGTACCATAATTACCCCGACACTGCTGCCACAGTCTGGCCACAACAAGTACCATAATTACCCCGACACTGCTGCCACAGTCTGGCCACAACAAGTACCATAATTACCCCGACACTGCTGCCACAGTCTGGCCACAACAAGTACCATAATTACCCCGACACTGCTGCCACAGTCTGGCCACAACAAGTACCATAATTACCCCGACACTGCTGCCACAGTCTGGCCACAACAAGTACCATAATTACCCCGACACTGCTGCCACAGTCTGGCCACAACAAGTACCATAATTACCCCGACACTGCTGCCACAGTCTGGCCACAACAAGTACCATAATTACCCCGACACTGCTGCCACAGTCTGGCCACAACAAGTACCATAATTACCCCGACACTGCTGCCACAGTCTGGCCACAACAAGTACCATAATTACCCCGACACTGCTGCCACAGTCTGGCCACAACAAGTACCATAATTACCCCGACACTGCTGCCACAGTCTGGCCACAACAAGTACCATAATTACCCCGACACTGCTGCCACAGTCTGGCCACAACAAGTACCATAATTACCCCGACACTGCTGCCACAGTCTGGCCACAACACTTCTGATTTATGTTATAAATGACTTTAATTATAAAGAAGTGAGTTTGACTCATCTCCTGATCTACAATGTTTATACTGCTTACCATGTAATATATTTTATCTGAATATTGCAGCTCTCTTCAGAATAAATAGCAAAATAAAATTCGCTATAACCTCCGTGTAACATATCGTAAGTTTAAGAATTAGAAAGAACAGCTAGACGATGTTTCGCTCCTTCCTGGATCCTCTTTAACATCGAACAATGTTGGTGTTCAGATTCTTGACTTGTGGTGTATATATTGTTCAAGATGTGTAACTCACCTGTACACTGAGATGATAATGAAGGTAGAGAGGTGTAACTCACCTGTACACTGAGATGATAATGAAGGTAGAGAGGTGTAACTCACCTGTACACTGAGATGATAATGAAGGTAGAGAGGTGTAACTCACCTGTACACTGAGATGATAATGAAGGTAGAGAGGTGTAACTCACCTGTACACTGAGATGATAATGAAGGTAGAGAGGTGTAACTCACCTGTACACTGAGATGATAATGAAGGTAGAAAGGTAACTCACCTGTACACTGAGATGATAATGAACGTAGAGAGGTGTAACTCACCTGTACACTGAGATGATAATGAAGGCAGAAAGGTGTAACTCACCTGTACACTGAGATAATAATGAAGGTAGAGAGGTGTAACTCACCTGTACACTGAGATAATAATGAAGGTAGAGAGGTGTAACTCACCTGTACACTGAGATGATAATGAAGGTAGAGAGGTGTAACTCACCTGTACACTGAGATGATAATGAAGGTAGAGAGGTGTAACTCACCTGTACACTGAGATGATAATGAAGGTAGAGAGGTGTAACTCACCTGTACACTGAGATGATAATGAAGGTAGAGAGGTGTAACTCACCTGTACACTGAGATGATAATGAAGGTAGAGAGGTGTAACTCACCTGTACACTGAGATGATAATGAAGGTAGAGAGGTGTAACTCACCTGTACACTGAGATGATAATGAAGGTAGAGAGGTGTAACTCACCTGTACACTGAGATGATAATGAAGGTAGAGAGGTGTAACTCACCTGTACACTGAGATGATAATGAAGGTAGAGAGGTGTAACTCACCTGTACACTGAGATGATAATGAAGGTAGAGAGGTGTAACTCACCTGTACACTGAGATGATAATGAAGGTAGAGAGGTGTAACTCACCTGTACACTGAGATGATAATGAAGGTAGAGAGGTGTAACTCACCTGTACACTGAGATGATAATGAAGGTAGAGAGGTGTAACTCACCTGTACACTGAGATGATAATGAAGGTAGAGAGGTGTAACTCACCTGTACACTGAGATGATAATGAAGGTAGAGAGGTGTAACTCACCTGTACACTGAGATGATAATGAAGGTAGAGAGGTGTAACTCACCTGTACACTGAGATGATAATGAAGGTAGAGAGGTGTAACTCACCTGTACACTGAGATGATAATGAAGGTAGAGATGTGTAACTCACCTGTACACTGAGATGATAATGAAGGTAGAGAGGTGTAACTCACCTGTACACTGAGATGATAATGAAGGTAGAGAGGTGTAACTCACCTGTACACTGAGATGATAATGAAGGTAGAGAGGTGTAACTCACCTGTACACTGAGATGATAATGAAGGTAGAGAGATGTAACTCACCTGTACACTGAGATGATAATGAAGGTAGAGAGGTGTAACTCACCTGTACACTGAGATGATAATGAAGGTAGAGAGGTGTAACTCACCTGTACACTGAGATGATAATGAAGGTAGAGAGGTGTAACTCACCTGTACACTGAGATGATAATGAAGGTAGAGAGGTGTAACTCACCTGTACACTGAGATGATAATGAAGGTAGAGAGGTGTAACTCACCTGTACACTGAGATGCCTGATAATGTATGAAGTAATGTCTTCACCTTCTGTGAAGGGAGGTAAATTAGGTGTTGGAATATGTGCTCTAGCTCCACGTTGTTCAATTACTCCTTCCTCTAATTGTTGTTGTGTAAAAGTTAACTTTATATTTTCTAATTCAAGGCGAGATTTCTCTACCTCGCGATCTTTTTCTCTTAACTCATGTTCTCTAGCTCTTTCCTCAACTTCTCTATCTTTTTCTCTTTCCTCAAGTTCTCTTAACCTAACTTGTTTCTCACGTACTTTAGCTCTCTCCTTACGATCAAGTCTATCACGTTCCTTTTTCTCCTCTCTCTCAAGGTTCTCTTTCTCCTTTCTTTCTCTTTCCTGGATCTTGAAGCTAATGAAAGCTTCTAAATTTTTTCCCGTTATTCCTAACTTACTCCCAGTGTTCATCCAAAACTGGTATTCCTCCATTCTTGCAAGAATAACTTAAACTACCAGGGGAAAATGAAACGGATATATCAAAGAAAACGGAGGGTTCAATTCCTGCTCCGCTCAAACTGTAAATAAATCTGAGGGCTCGATCCCTGCTTCGATTAAACAGTATGTGTGAATGAAAACGAAGGGTTCTATGCCGGCTCCGAGCAAACAGCAAGTAGAATGGGGTCCCTTGACCATCCAATCTTCTCACCAACAAATCAAGAGTGTCCTACAACAGTTCCCTTGATATAATAAATAGAGCTCAATGAAACAACTTGTCACTGGAAAATCTCTGGTATATCTCTAGTATATCCTGCCTTGACTTGACTTACAATAAATTGAGACTATAACAATCACCAAATCTTTTAAATACCTGTACTGTAGTCCTACCATAGAGAATGATTACTCATGGCTGGTGGTAACCGTCTGTGGTATGCGGCGTTGAAGTTCCAATGGTAGATTCGAGATGGAGTTGAATCTTGATTCAGTCGAGTTGTTCCTGGCAAGGTCGCCACTTGTGAAGGCTTACTCAGCCCTGTAACAACTTCAGACGGTATTACCAAGGCTGGCTCCTCCTCAGGGAAATTAATAAATAGAAAAAGAAATAATTCACAAAGATAAACACTTTATTATTTAGTAATGCAAAGATAAAACATTGAAACATGAATGTGTATCCTACTTGAAAGAAAAATGAAAAATGAAATGAAAAAATGACATTTGAATTCAACGCTAATATGTACAGTTATACTGGGGTGTCTTGTTGAGGTTGACACCGTCTTGTAGAAATTGTAGCCGTTACTGATGATGTGGGGGGGGGGTCACAGGTGTTGAGTGACAACCCAACGACTAGTTCTTCAGTCCAAATGACAGGAACGCAGGTTCTTTACCACTGCAAAGATGAGGGGTAGTTGCCTGCTGTTGCCTACAATTAATCAGGTAGGTAGATCAAAAAGTGACGTCTCTGGACTTCAGTCCGTCTCCTTCAACGTGTTTCTTTGGTTGGCAGATGACTCGAGCTGTCATTCCAAGCTAGAAAGAGACAAAGGTTACCCACTGCTTAAGAAATCACTCTCCATGATAAGTACAATACCTAAAAGAAATGGTGATTATCTTACAGCATAACATGGAACTCAAGACTGAAAGGACTAAGTTTATTATTGGTCAAAAGTGAAGCTTTCAATCAATATATCCACTAGAATAGGAACAGAGGTTTTTACTTACAGTTGTGCTGGGAGCTGTGAGTCAAGTGATTACTGTTTGGTCCGAGCCCCACACGTCACCTTTCGGGATTGAGAAAAGGTGGGGGGGGGGGAAGGGATAGCAGGAGCTAGACTGACCCTACCTTAACAAGCAGCCAGCAATCAAACTATCGTCACTATATACTCACTCACTGCTCCTATCTGTTGAACTTTTCCCTAACAGGTGCTTAAGCTGAAAGGCGTGTCTGACAACTATTTGCCAAGGTAAGGTGTGACCATTTAATTGGTTAAATTAGGTCTCCCTCAGCGACCTCACATCACAACCTGGAGAGAGTTCCGGGGGTCAACGCCCACGTGGCCCAGTATGTGACCATGACTCATGGTGGAACAAGACCTGATCAACCAGGCTGTTACTGCTGGCCGCACGCAATCCAACATACAAACCACAACCCGGCTGATCAGGTACTGTCCAACGCCTGCTTGAAGACAGCCAGGGGTCTATTGGTAATTCCTTTGATGCATGCTGGGAGGCAGTTGAACAGTCTTGGGCCCCTGACACTTATTGTGTTGTCTTTCAACGTGCTAGAGACACCCTTGCTTTTCATTGGGGGATGTTGCATCGTCTGCCGAGTCTTTTGCTTTCGTAGGGAGTGATTTTCATGAGCAAGTTTGGTACTAGTCCCTCTAGGAGTTTCCAGGTGTATATATTCGAAATTTTAATTTCCTCACGTTTACCATATCGGAGTAATTGGAATTTCTCATCATTGAACTTCATTCTGTTTTCTGAAGCCCATTTAAAGATTTGGTTTATGTCCGCCTGGACAGTGGCGTCGTAAGGGGGGGCGGGGAAGGGGGGGGTCGGTCCAACCGGGTATGGTTGCAGGTGCATAAGGTTAAGTGATAGAAACATGGTGATTGCAATTAGCTTAGGGGATTACAAACCAACAGGTTTAGGTTGTTAGGTAGTGTTGAAGGATAATCAGAAAATTAATGAAGAATCTGGTTATTTGGTGATAAAGAATAATCAGAATACCAAGGAAGGTTCATGAATAATCAATGAACAACCGTAATAATAATTGATACTGCAGATATCAGGAGGCAATATTTACGAATGTATAGAGTCTTCCTAGCACCAACTAGAACATTCTAGAACCTCCATGGACATGCAGTAGTTTAAGATGACAGATAAGCACATTCGGGTATTACATTAATTAGGATTGAATATACTGTAATATCATTGTTTTGTATGTGTACTGTCCACTACTGTAACATAATCTCTTACGTCACGTGACTTGTTGACGCAGATTAGATGTAGCTTAGTCCTGGCTATTAAATTTCTTATTATTCTGTCTTGAGATTTCTGTAAACCTCAGATGTCCTCACTACACTACGACAACTGGAGAGGGGTGGTGAGGGGACGGGACTCCTGGGTGGTGAGGGGACGGGATGGCTGGGTGGTGAGGGGACGGGATGGTTGGGTGGTGACGAGACGGGATGGCTAGGTGGTGAGGGGACGGGATGGCTGGGTGGTGAGGGGACGGGATGGCTGGGGGGCGACGAGAGGGGATGGCTGGGTGGTGAGGGGATGGGATGGCTGGGTGGTGAGGGGACGGGATGGCTGGGGGGCGACGAGAGGGGATGGCTGGGTGGTGTGGGGAGGGGATGGCTGGGTGGTGAGGGGACGGGATGGCTGTGTGGTGAGGGGACGGGATGGCTGGGGGGAGAGGACGACGAGAGGGGATGGCTGGGTGGTGAGGGGACGGGATGGCTGGGGGGAGGGGACGACGAGAGGGGATGGCTGGGTGGTGAGGGGATGGCTGGGTGGTGAGGGGACGGGATGGCTGGGTGGTGAGGGGACGGGATAGCGACGAGAGGGGATGGCTGGGTGGTGAGGGGACGGGATGGCTGGGTGGTGAGGGGACGGGATGGCTGGGTGGTGAGGGGACGGGATAGCTGGGTGGTGACGAGACGGGATGCCTGGGTGGTGACGAGACGGGATGCCTGGGTGGTAAGGGGATGGGATGGCTGGGTGGTGAGGGGACGGGATGCCTGGGTGGTGAGGGGACGGGATGCCTGGGTGGTGAGGGGACGGGATGGCTGGGTGGTGACGAGACGGGATGCCTGAGTGGTGAGGGGACGAGATGGCTGGGTGGTGAGGGGACGGGATGCCTGGGTGGTGAGGGGACGGGATTCCTGGGTGGTGAGGAGACGGGATGCCTGGGTGGTGAGGGGACGGGATGCCTGAGTGGTGAGGGGACGGGATACCTGAGTGGTGAGGGGACGGGATGGCTGGGTGGTGAGGGGACGGGATACCTGAGTGGTGAGGGGACGGGATGGCTGGGTGGTGAGGGGACGGAATGGCTGGGTGGTGAGGGGACGGGATACCTGAGTGGTGAGGGGACAGGATGGCTGGGTGGTGAGGGGACGGGATACCTGAGTGGTGAGGGGACGGGATAACTGGGTGGTGAGGGGACGGAAAGCCTGGGTGGTAAGGGGCCGGGATTCTTGGGATGTGAGGGGGCAGGATGCCTGTGTGGTGAGGGGACGGGATTCCTGGGTGGTGAGGGGACGGGATGCCTGGGTGGTGAGGGGACGGGACTCCTGGGTGGTGAGGGGACGGGACTCCTGGGTGGTGAGGGGACGGGACTCCTGGGTGGTGAGGGGACGGGACTCCTGGGTGGTAAGGGGACTGGATGCCTAATTGGAGATGGGACAGGATTCCAGGGTGGTGAGGAGACGGGATGCCTGGGAGGTGAGGGGACGGGATGGGTGGGTGGTGACGGGACGGGATTCCTGGGTGATGAAGGGACTTGATGCCTGGGTGGAGAGGGGACTGGATTCCAATGTGGTGAAGGGACGAAATGCCTGGGTGGTGAAGGGACTGGATGACTGGTGTGTGAGGGGACGGGATGCCTGGGGGGTGAGGGGACTGGATTCCAAAGTGGTGAGGGGACGGGATGCCTGGGTCGTGAGAGAACGGGATGACGGGTGTGAGGGGACGGGATGACTGGGTGGTGAGGGGGCGGGATACCTGGATGGTGAGGGGACGGGATGACTTGGTGGTGAGAGGACGGGATGTCTGGGTGGTGAGGGGACTGGATGGCTGGGTGGAGAGGGGACGGGATTCCTGGGTGGTGAGGGGAAAGGTTGCCTGGGTTGGGAGGGGACGGGATGCCAGGGTGGTGAGAGACGGGATGTCTGGGTGGTGAGGGGACGGGATGCCTGGGTGGAGAGGGGACGTGATGCCTGGGTGGTGAGGGGACGGGATGCCTGGGTTGTGAGGGGACGGGATGCCAGGGTGGTGAGGGGACGGGATGCCTGGGTGGTGAGGGGACGGGATGCCTGGGTGGAGAGGGGACGGGATTCCAGGGTGGTGAGGGGACGGGATGCCTTGGTGGTGAGGGGACGGGATGTCTGGGTTGTGAGGGGACGGGATGCCAGGGTGGTGAGCTGTGTCAAGACCCAGCAAGACCACAACACTACCTACCCTGCAGCTGTGTCAAGACCCAGCAAGACCACAACACTACCTACCCTGCAGCTGTGTCAAGACCCAGCAAGACCACAACACTACCTACCCTGCAGCTGTGTCAAGACCCAGCAAGACCACAACACTACCTACCCTGCAGCTGTGTCAAGACCCAGCAAGACCACACCACTACCTACCCTGCAGCTGTGTCAAGACCCAGCAAGACCACACCACTACCTACCCTGCAGCTGTGTCAAGACCCAGCAAGACCACAACACTACCTACCCTGCAGCTGTGTCAAGACCCAGCAAGACCACACCACTACCTACCCCGCAGCAAGACCACAACACTGCAGCTGTGTCAAGACCCAGCAAGACCACACCACTACCTACCCTGCAGCTGTGTCAAGACCCAGCAAGACCACACACACTACCTACCCTGCAGCTGTGTCAAGACCCAGCAAGACCACAACACTACCTACCCTGCAGCTGTGTCAAGACCCAGCAAGACCACAACACTACCTACCCTGCAGCTGTGTCAAGACCCAGCAAGACCACAACACTACCTACCCTGCAGCTGTGTCAAGACCCAGCAAGACCACACCACTACCTACCCTGCAGCTGTGTCAAGACCCAGCCAGCAGCCACCCAGCAAGACACACCACTACCTACCCTGCAGCTGTGTCAAGACCCAGCAAGACCACACCACTACCTACCCTGCAGCTGTGTCAAGACCCAGCAAGACCACAACACTACCTACCCTGCAGCTGTGTCAAGACCCAGCAAGACCACAACACTACCTACCCTGCAGCTGTGTCAAGACCCAGCAAGACCACACCACTACCTACCCTGCAGCTGTGTCAAGACCCAGCAAGACCACACCACTACCTACCCTGCAGCTGTGTCAAGACCCAGCAAGACCACAACACTACCTACCCTGCAGCTGTGTCAAGACCCAGCAAGACCACACCACTACCTACCCTGCAGCTGTGTCAAGACCCAGCAAGACCACAACACTACCTACCCTGCAGCTGTGTCAAGACCCAGCAAGACCACACCACTACCTACCCTGCAGCTGTGTCAAGACCCAGCAAGACCACACCACTACCTACCCTGCAGCTGTGTCAAGACCCAGCAAGACCACACCACTACCTACCCTGCAGCTGTGTCAAGACCCAGCAAGACCACAACACTACCTACCCTGCAGCTGTGTCAAGACCCAGCAAGACCACAACACTACCTACCCTGCAGCTGTGTCAAGACCCAGCAAGACCACAACACTACCTACCCTGCAGCTGTGTCAAGACCCAGCAAGACCACAACACCACCCTACCTACAAGACCCAGCAAGACCACAACACTACCTACCCTGCAGCTGCAGCTGTGTCAAGACCCAGCAAGACCACACCACTACCTACCCTGCAGCTGTGTCAAGACCCAGCAAGACCACACCACTACCTACCCTGCAGCTGTGTCAAGACCCAGCAAGACCACAACACTACCTACCCTGCAGCTGTGTCAAGACCCAGCAAGACCACAACACTACCTACCCTGCAGCTGTGTCAAGACCCAGCAAGACCACACCACTACCTACCCTGCAGCTGTGTCAAGACCCAGCAAGACCACAACACTACCTACCCTGCAGCTGTGTCAAGACCCAGCAAGACCACACCACTACCTACCCTGCAGCTGTGTCAAGACCCAGCAAGACCACACCACTACCTACCCTGCAGCTGTGTCAAGACCCAGCAAGACCACACTACTACTACCTACCCTGCAGCTGTGTCAAGACCCAGCAAGACCACACCACTACCTACCCTGCAGCTGTGTCAAGACCCAGCAAGACCACACCACTACCTACCCTGCAGCTGTGTCAAGACCCAGCAAGACCACAACACTACCTACCCTGCAGCTGTGTCAAGACCCAGCAAGACCACAACACTACCTACCCTGCAGCTGTGTCAAGACCCAGCAAGACCACACCACTACCTACCCTGCAGCTGTGTCAAGACCCAGCAAGACCACAACACTACCTACCCTGCAGCTGTGTCAAGACCCAGCAAGACCACACCACTACCTACCCTGCAGCTGTGTCAAGACCCAGCAAGACCACAACACTACCTACCCTGCAGCTGTGTCAAGACCCAGCAAGACCACAACACTACCTACCCTGCAGCTGTGTCAAGACCCAGCAAGACCACACCACTACCTACCCTGCAGCTGTGTCAAGACCCAGCAAGACCACAACACTACCTACCCTGCAGCTGTGTCAAGACCCAGCAAGACCACACCACTACCTACCCTGCAGCTGTGTCAAGACCCAGCAAGACCACACCACTACCTACCCTGCAGCTGTGTCAAGACCCAGCAAGACCACAACACTACCTACCCTGCAGCTGTGTCAAGACCCAGCAAGACCACACCACTACCTACCCTGCAGCTGTGTCAAGACCCAGCAAGACCACACCACTACCTACCCTGCAGCTGTGTCAAGACCCAGCAAGACCACACCACTACCTACCCTGCAGCTGTGTCAAGACCCAGCAAGACCACAACACTACCTACCCTGCAGCTGTGTCAAGACCCAGCAAGACCACACCACTACCTACCCTGCAGCTGTGTCAAGACCCAGCAAGACCACACCACTACCTACCCTGCAGCTGTGTCAAGACCCAGCAAGACCACACCACTACCTACCCTGCAGCTGTGTCAAGACCCAGCAAGACCACACCACTACCTACCCTGCAGCTGTGTCAAGACCCAGCAAGACCACAACACTACCTACCCTGCAGCTGTGTCAAGACCCAGCAAGACCACACCACTACCTACCCTGCAGCTGTGTCAAGACCCAGCAAGACCACACCACTACCTACCCTGCAGCTGTGTCAAGACCCAGCAAGACCACACCACTACCTACCCTGCAGCTGTGTCAAGACCCAGCAAGACCACACCACTACCTACCCTGCAGCTGTGTCAAGACCCAGCAAGACCACACCACTACCTACCCTGCAGCTGTGTCAAGACCCAGCAAGACCACAACACTACCTACCCTGCAGCTGTGTCAAGACCCAGCAAGACCACACCACTACCTACCCTGCAGCTGTGTCAAGACCCAGCAAGACCACACCACTACCTACCCTGCAGCTGTGTCAAGACCCAGCAAGACCACACCACTACCTACCCTGCAGCTGTGTCAAGACCCAGCAAGACCACAACACTACCTACCCTGCAGCTGTGTCAAGACCCAGCAAGACCACACCACTACCTACCCTGCAGCTGTGTCAAGACCCAGCAAGACCACAACACTACCTACCCTGCAGCTGTGTCAAGACCCAGCAAGACCACAACACTACCTACCCTGCAGCTGTGTCAAGACCCAGCAAGACCACAACACTACCTACCCTGCAGCTGTGTCAAGACCCAGCAAGACCACAACACTACCTACCCTGCAGCTGTGTCAAGACCCAGCAAGACCACAACACTACCTACCCTGCAGCTGTGTCAAGACCCAGCAAGACCACACTACTACTACCTACCCTGCAGCTGTGTCAAGACCCAGCAAGACCACACTACTACTACCTACCCTGCAGCTGTGTCAAGACCCAGCAAGACCACACCACTACCTACCCTGCAGCTGTGTCAAGACCCAGCAAGACCACACCACTACCTACCCTGCAGCTGTGTCAAGACCCAGCAAGACCCCCACACTACCTACCCTGCAGCTGTGTCAAGACCCAGCAAGACCACACCACTACCTACCCTGCAGCTGTGTCAAGACCCAGCAAGACCACACCACTACCTACCCTGCAGCTGTGTCAAGACCCAGCAAGACCACAACACTACCTACCCTGCAGCTGTGTCAAGACCCAGCAAGACCACAACACTACCTACCCTGCAGCTGTGTCAAGACCCAGCAAGACCACACCACTACCTACCCTGCAGCTGTGTCAAGACCCAGCAAGACCACAACACTACCTACCCTGCAGCTGTGTCAAGACCCAGCAAGACCACAACACTACCTACCCTGCAGCTGTGTCAAGACCCAGCAAGACCACACCACTACCTACCCTGCAGCTGTGTGACCCAGCAAGACCACCACACTACCTACCCTGCAGCTGTGTCAAGACCCAGCAAGACCACAACACTACCTACCCTGCAGCTGTGTCAAGACCCAGCAAGACCACAACACTAAATACCCCGCAGCTGTGTCAGGTTCTTGATCAGCAGCTGTCTGAAACTCGTTTCCTTATAAATAAGATTTTTATAATACAAATTAGAGAGGTGGTGGGCAGACTGTGACGGGAAGAGTCGGGGTCGTGACGGTACTCACCTCCAGCCTTCAACAGAGTTATGTCTTTCTTTATACAAATTTTGTTTATATTTTTGTATGTTATACAATTTAAATTTAAATAATGATAAACATAATACATAATATGTATACATTATTCTATGTCAACTATGTTATCATTAATAATCAAAGAAAGAATGTGATGCTCTCACTTGTCATGGATTCCATAACACCGAAAGATGTGTATGTCACACTGTATATATACTGAGAGATGTGTATGTCTCAGCGTATATACACTGGGAGATGTGTATGTCTCAGCGTATATACATTGAGAGATGTGTATGTCTCAGCGTATATACACTGAGAGATGTGTATGTCTCAGCGTATATACACTGAGAGATGTGTATGTCTCAGTGTATATACACTGAGAGATGTGAATGTATCAGTGTATATACATTGAGAGATGTGTATGTCTCAGCATATATACACTGAGAGATGTGTATGTATCAGTGTATATACACTGAGAGATGTGTATGTCTCAGTGTATATACACTGAGAGATGTGTATGTATCAGTGTATATACACTGAGAGAAGTGTATGTCTCAGTGTATATATACTGAGAGATGTGTATGTATCAGTGTATATACACTGAGAGATGTGTATGTCTCAGTGTATTTACACTGAGAGATGTGTATGTATCAGTGTATATACACTGAGAGATGTGTATGTCTCAGTGTATATACACTGAGAGATGTGTATGTCTCAGTGTATATACTCTGAGAGATGTGTATGTCTCAGTGTATATACTCTGAGAGATGTGTATGTCTCAGTGTATTTACACTGAGAGATGTGTATGTGTCAGTGTATATACACTGAGAGATGTGTATGTCTCAGTGTATATACACTGAGAGGTGTGTATGTCATGTTTTGTGTATTACTATGCTGTTTTATGTGTTACTATGCTGTTTTATGTGTTACTATGCTGTTTTATGTGTTACTATGCTGTTTTATGTATTACTATGCTGTTCTTGCATGTTTCTTTTAAGTTAGCATACTATTTGTAAATTATTATACTGTGGGTCCTTGCTGCTTTACCGTGTTTGTGTATTACTTTATAATTCTTGTCTGTTGACATGCATGATGTATCGCTGGGGTGAGTTGAAAGTTCCACATTGTTATTTACATCAAGCACAGCAAACTTTCCCACTACACCTTCTACAACAGTGTATATTGACATTTATGTCTCACCGAGCATTTAATCTTGCATAACTAAGGTTCCCAACACATTCACTGAACATCTTCCAGGATTCGTTTTTCTCGGCTGCACTTACCTCCCCTGTGCAGCTTCAACATCTATAGCGTTATCCGCAAAACACGTAGAAAATCAGTAACTCTCGGGAAATAAAGTCGTCCATCATTGTTTCGATGTGACCAAAAAAAAAAAAAAATCGGCAGCCACTCCCACAACCTGCCTAGTTCGTTTCAGTGTTGTTGTCATATTAGTTTTTAATTATTAATACATTCTTACTGTTTCAGCGCCTTAACCAGCTGTAATTTTGATCTACAATCATTCTAGCTCGTTATGCCCCAATGCAAAAAACAGGTATTTAAAAAACATGCTGCCACATTGTCCACAAGGGAAATTGCTAATGTGAAAGCTATGAGAGGACACTGCTCAGAAGACTTTATCCTGACATATACTGCTTTAGCAACAGGCACACAACACGATGCACATACCCTCCATACTGCAGTGGCTCTCTGTCACTGTACCGGTATGATCTTCATGCATTAAACTGTCCCAACTCCAAGGATTGGCATGCAAGACACAACGAAGTCTGCAACATCAAGAACAGTCTCGCTTCGGCTGGGTACCTCGCCATCCAGTAACTCCAGTAATCCAGCTAATCACCCTAAAGGGATGACTACCTATCCTTGAAAGAACATAAGGTTCGTAGTGTAAGACTATATCTGCATATCCACTCTGGGTGACATATATCAGTTATAATGTGAGGAAAACAGCGGCTGCTGCTGATCGAAGAGAATAATTCAAACTTGGCAAATATATGTGACTAGGGTCATCTGAACCTACGTTTCTTATTTCCATTGCACTGTTTCTAATATAATATTTAATTTTAACCACCATGTGGTTACACGTATGTGTGCACGAGTGTTCTTGGCGTGGTATGTGTGCACGAGTATTCTTGGTATGGTATGTGTGCACGAGTGGTCGTGGCATGGGATTTGTGCACGAGTGTTTGTGGCATGGTATTTGGAGTGAGATGTGTGTTCGTATGTATGTGTGATCTCATACATGTTTGAGTGAGAGGAGCGGATTGTGTGCATTTTTGTTTACATGTGTGCGTATTTGTAATACCTTGGATTGTGTGTGTGTTTTTTATGCATGCAAGTGTATGTGTGATGGTGTATGCGTAAGGTGCGTATGTTGAAGCGTATAAATGTACGTGAAAATCCTTGTATATATATATGTTTGTGCGCTTGTTAGCCTTTGAGTGTCAATTGCAAAAGATTAATAAATAAATAAAAATGAAAGAAGTGTAATATTTAACACAGTTTTGATGGAGGTGGACAAGTTCTTCAACACTTGAGCATTCATCTACATAAAGTAAAACACTCACAAATACTTTTAAACTGCTAAATAACTAAAAAAGAACTTGTACTTAGTATTAATTCATAGTGTAACATAAAAGGATTTCCAAAATATTCTTAATTAGCCTCCCATCGGTGACCGAACTGTGTAGCAGCTTGGTGGCGTCTAGCGACCTGCGGTCGCAACTGCCTTGGTGGGTGTAATTACTGGACGCAGATTTCTGTGTGTCCCCTCCAGTAATTCCACCCACCTGGACAGTCTCTACCGTAGACCAAGTTTCCATGCAGCGAGGTCACTGGGGGTGGCAACCGCTGACTCTGGGGAAGTGGGGAAGGGAGTCCACCTTAGGTGACACTAGTGGACTCCTGGAGACACTGATCCGGGGAAGGCACCGCCGACCTTAGGTAAGTGTGCAAGGGAAAACATCTGGGAGCGAACGGATAGATTCCTGGATACATGAAAATGAGGAAGGTTGTTGTTGAGGCTGACCTTGGGTAAGTGAGGAAGGGGAGACATCCGGCGGTAGACGGATGGATTCCTGGATACATGAACCTAGGGAAGCCAAGAATACCGTTGACCTTAGAGAAGTGGGGAAGGGAGTTCACCTGAGGTGACGCAAGTGGACTTCTGGAGACACTGATCCGGGGAAGGCACCGCCGACCTTAGGTAAGTGGGGAAGGGAAGACATCCCGGAGCGAACGGATGGATTCCTGGATACATGAACCTGGGGAAGGCAAGAATACAGGTTGGTGAGGCTGACCTTGGGGAAGTGAGGAAAGGAAAACATCCGGCGGCGGACAGATGGATTCCCGGATACATGAACCTGGGGAAGGCTGAGGCTGGAAGGCAGAAAGAGAGAGAGGCGAGGAAGGGGAGACATCCGGGGGCCCACGGATGGATTCCTGGACACATGAACCTGGGGATGGCGAGGGGGGGGGACCTTAAAGACGAACCACTGGCCTCCACGTGGCAAGGTCTGGTAACTCAGAGATAACTCTGAGGCTGACAGTGGTCGCAAATAATAATAATAATAATATAATTATTATTATTATTATTATTATTATTTCTTCTTCTTCTTCTTCTTCTTCTTCTTCTTCTTCTTCTTATTATTATTATTATTATTATTATTATTATTATTATTATTATTATTATTATTATTATTATTATTATTATTATACTTATTAATTGTTATTTATAATTCATAATATGCTTATTTGGATCATCATATGACCTTGACATTCTATATCATATTAGGAAGCTCTCTGGGTATTAAAAGTAAAAGACCAAAACACTAAACCGAATCTGAATTCATGTGAAAAAGTTAGCGCTCAGCGTTAGCTTCCGCTAATTTTTTGGGCCGTTTTGCGTTAGCGGAGCAAATTTTTTAGTTAGCTGATTAGGGGTAAGCGAAGCTAACTTATCGGCTAGTTGTGACCACCACTGCTGTCTTCTATACCAGTATAACTGTCGTGACAGTCTTCCATACCAGTATAACTGTCGTGACAGTCTTCCATACCAGTATAACTGTCGTGACAGTCTTTATACCAGAGTAACGGTCGTGACTGTCTTCTATAACAGTATAACTGTCGTGACAGTCTTCTACACCAGTGTAACTGTCGTGACTGTCTTCCATACCAGTGTAACTGTCGTGACTGTCTTCCATACCAGTATAACTGTCGTGACTGTCTTCCATACCAGTGTAACTGTCGTGACTGTCTTCTATACCAGTATAACTGTCGTGACAGTCTTCTATACCAGTGTAACTGTCGTGACTGTCTTCCATACCAGTGTAACTGTCGTGACTGTCTTCCATACCAGTATAACTGTCGTGACTGTCTTCCATACCAGTGTAACTGTCGTGACTGTCTTCTATATCAGTATAACTGTCGTGACAGTCTTCCATACCAGTATAACTGTCGTGACTGTAACTGTCTTCTATACAGTATAACTGTCGTGACAGTCTGTCGTGACTGCCTTCTATGCCACTGTACCAGTATAACTGTCGTGACTGTCTTCTATACCAGTATATCTGTCGTAACTGTCGTGAGTCTTCTATACTGTCTTCCATACCAGTGTAACTGTCGTGACTGTCTTCCATACCAGTATAACTGTCGTGACTGTCTTCCATACCAGTGTAACTGTCGTGACTGTCTTCTATACCAGTATAACTGTCGTGACAGTCTTCTATACCAGTATAACTGTCGTGACAGTCTTCTATACCAGTGTAACTGTAGTGACTGTTTTCTACACCAGTACTGTCGTGACTGTCTTCTATAACAGTATAACTGTTGTGGCAGTCTTCTATACTAGTAACTGTCGTGACTGTCTTCTATACCAGTATAACTGTCGTGACAGTCTTCTATACCAGTATAACTGTCGTGACAGTCTTCTATACCAGTGTAACTGTAGTGACTGTTTTCTACACCAGTGTAACTGCAGTGACTGTCTTCATACCAGTGTAACTGTAGTGACTGTCTTCATACCAGTGTAACTGTAGTGACTGTCTTCATACCAGTGTAACTGTAGTGACTGTCTTCATACCAGTGTAACTGTAGTGACTGTCTTCATACCAGTGTAACTGTCATAACTTTTTTCTACACCCAGTGTAACTGTCTTGATTGTCCTCTTTGTGATGAATGGTTTGGAAAACCGACAAGTTGAAAATTGAGACACTTATGCAACATATGGGAATCTTTATTCAGGAAACGTTTCGCCACACTGGTTTCATCAGTCCAATACAAAGTAGAAAAGGCGTAAGGAGAAGAGAAGTTTGAGGTAATCAGTCCCTCAGCCTGGAGTCGATGTGTTCAGTCCATCAATCTTGTAGAATGTACAGCATAGGGCCGTAGACGTGGCTTATATATTGTAGTGAGGTGAGGCGAAGCAGAAGGTGGGGTCATAGTGGCACCATCCACTAGTCGAAGTAGGTCTGCGACCAAAGGTTGGACAAGTGTTGAAAAATTCTTTGTAACAAGATCCCATAATGCTGCAGTGTCTGACAGTTGTGATGAATGGTTTGGATGATACCACTATGACCCCACCTCCTCCTGCTTCGCCTCACCTCACTACAGTATATAAGCCATGTCTACGGCCCTATGCTGTACATTCTACAAGATTGACGGACTGAACACATCGACTCCAGGCTGAGGGACTCATTACCTAAAACTTCTCCTCTCCTTACGCCTTTTCTACTTTGTATTGGACTGATGAAGCCACTGTGTGGCGAAACGTTTCCTGAATAAAGATTCCCATATGTTGCATAAGTGTCTCAGTGTATATATATATATATATATATATATATATATATATATATATATATATATATATATATATATATATATATATATATATATATATATATATATATATATATATATATATCAAGGCATCATCCTTTGATGGTCTGTAGTTGTAGAAACAGTGAAAGCACAAAGTTTCCTGGTAATCCGTCTCTCTTCTTCGTTAATTAGCACACACCTGGACCTGTTGGCTGTGTTGTATCAGTGTTCGTTATGATCATCACGTGATTCATCTTATGAGCTTAAACGTGAAGATTTAGTCCCATTTTCCAGATATTATTTTGACACATGTTGCTGGTAGTTTGCAATAATGATGCTCAGTAAGAACTATGGCGATCGATGGCATGTGTTGTTGACATCTGCACTGGTGCTGCATTGTTGTATTTAGGAATTTTTGTGCTTAATTACTTATCGTGATTATTAAAATTACCGCGATTATTAAAGTTGTAATGGTTGATGCTTTACCATCGAGGTGAATATTTATCATGGTATTATTGTGCAGTATCTGATGAGTGAAGTGACAGGTGTTACTGTTTATCCAAATCTCATTTGTCCTTGGATACGTATGCAGAAAGGTATTCTTAACTGTACGTACTTTTAAGATGTATATATATACGTATATATATATATATATATATATATATATATATATATATATATATATATATATATATATATATATATATATATATATATATATATATATATATATATATATATATATATATATATATATATTAGTATTTATATTTATTTCATACCATTCTGATATTCATTCAGAACTAGTTATGTAAGAACATCACTGATGGCACACTGCCATCACGTAACATCACTGATGGCACACTGACAGCACGTAAGAATATCACTGATGGCACACTGCCAGTATGTAAGAACATCACTGATGGCACACTGCCAGCACGTAAACACATCACTGATGGCACACTGCCAGCACGTAAGAATATCACTGATGGCACACTACCAGTATGTAAGAACACCACTGATGGTACACTGCCAGCGCGTAAGAACATCACTGATTTCACACTGCCTGCACGTAAACACATCACTGATGGCACACTGCCAGCACGTCCATTACAAAGCAGAAATGTGTAAGGAGAGGAGGAGTTTGAGGTAATCAGTCTCTCAGTCTGGAATCGATGTGTTCAGTCCATCACTCTTGTAGAAAGCACAGCATAGAGGCGTAGAAGTGGCTTATATTCTATGGTCAGGTGAGTGGAAGCAGGAGGAGGAGGGATCACAGTGGAACCATCCACTAGTGTAAGTAGGTCCTCGTCCAAAGGTTGGACAATTGTTGAGGAATTCCTTGTATCAAGATCCCATGATGTTGCAGTGTCTGATAGATGTGATAAATAGTTTAAAACCGACAAGTTGAAGATTGAGACACTTATACAACATGTGGGAATCTTTACTGAAGAAACGTTTCGCCCCACAGTAGCTTCATCAGTCCAATATATTTCTTCAATAAAGATTCCCATATGTTGCATAAGTGTCAATTTTCAACTTGTCGGTTTTAAATCATTTATCACACTCGTAACTAGTGGTCAAACAAAAAATTTATCGAAGATGTCCTCTGCACCAAGATACCATTGAGTGTGAATATAAAAACTATATACAGTACTGACAAGTTGATAACATTCATGTGCAACAGTTAGGTATCTTTATTCCAAAACGTTTCTCCTACACAGAATGCTTGTTCAGTCAGGCACATAGGAAGCAGATACAGCCCAGTAAGTTTACTACACTGCCTCTCACTGATTTCATTCTTTCGTCTACTTGTGGACTCCGCCTGTCCTGTCAAGATTATATATGCCTCATTCAGGTCTTGCACACCTCAGTATGAAAGTACCTGCATTCCACTTCAAGGCGATACTTCCCCTTCCCTATCATAATCGAACATTTTCTATCGTCTTGATATCAGCACTTTCTCCCATATATGCACACCCCTTTAGCGTAGTATATGCAGATGTCCTTACTGCCTACATTTACAGTGGCAGATTCATTCTTGGTTTCCGAAAGTGATTTGGTTTCTCTTGTTTATCTTCCCAGGAGCATATTTCTCTAGGATGTTTTTACTTTTTTTTCCTGCTACAGTCGTCCTATTGTCCTCTGTATTATTTCTCACTGTCCTACATCCTTATTTCCGTCTCTTCTTTCCTGACCTGAGCATATGTTTCCATCCTTATTTCAGCTCAGTATCTCGTACCTTCATCATCTCACTGTGTATATGTCTGGCAAGCTCCTCGGGAATATCCTCATATTACCTAGCTCTTCTTAATTTTCAATACTTCCCTTATACCTGTCCAGCTTTCCATCTCTCCATGACAAGTCCAGAAACACCTTTCCCATTTAAGTTCATTGCTTGTACCTGTATTTAGTTTAGTACATGATACTTACCACCACTTGACCTAGTAGAGTCCACTTACCACCACCACTTGACACTGATTGCTGTACATCGTCCAGAAACTGATGGCTGTACATCGTCCAGACACTGATGGCTGTACATCGTCCAGGCACTGATGATTGTGCATCGTCCAGACACTGATGGTTGTACATCGTCCAGAAACTGATGGTTGAACATCGTCCAGAAACTGATGGTTGAACATCGTCCAGGCACTGATGATTGTGCATCGTCCAGACACTGATGGTTGTACATCGTCCAGGCACTGATGGCTGTACATCGTCCAGACACTGATGGCTGTACATCGTCCGGGCACTGATGGCTGTACATCGTCCAGACACTGATGGTTGTACATCGTCCAGAAACTGATGGTTGAACATCATCCAGAAACTGATTCCTGTACATCGTCCAGGCACTAATGGTTGTACATCGTCCAGAAACTGATTCCTGTACATCGTCCAGGCACTGATGGTTGTACATCGCCCAGGCACTGATGGTTGTACATCGTCCAGACACTGATGGTTGTACATCGTCCAGGCACTGATGGTTGTACATCGTCCAGACACTGATGGTTGTACATCGTCCAGGCACTGATGGTTGTACATCGTCCAGGCACTGATGGTTGTACATCGTCCAGACACTGATGGTTGTACATCGTCCAGACACTGATGGTTGTACATCGTCCAGGCACTGATGGTTGTACATCGTCCAGGCACTGATGGTTGTACATCGTCCAGACACTGATGGTTGTACATCGTCCAGACACTGTCCAGACACTGGTTGTACATCGTCCAGACACTGATGGTTGTACATCGTCCAGGCGCTGATGGCTGAACATCGTCCAGGCACTGATGGCTGTCCATCGTCCAGGCACTGATGGTTGTACATCGTCCAGACACTGATGGTTGTACATCGTCCAGGCACTGATGGTTGTACATCGTCCAGACACTGATGGTTGTACATCGTCCAGGCACTGATGGTTGTACATCGTCCAGACACTGATGGTTGTACATCGTCCAGGCACTGATGGTTGTACATCGTCCCTTCTGCACTATTCAAATTACCTGTATTAACGCACAGGTGACTTGGAGTTATGGAATTTTGGGATACTTTTCTCACATCGCGCAGAGACTTAAATAGATGCAGTTAACATGTTGTATATATCAGTATATTCAGCCACTGATATACCACTGGCCGTCTGCCGCTCCTGCAGTCTTGAATCTCCCTGATCTAACTTTCCATAACAAGTCACTTAAAAACGTTCCTGATCAGACTGCTTTCAAAAATGCTCATTATAAGCATCTCATCAACTCTTCATATTATTTGATTCATAAAAAAGAATTAGAGTATATTTTTATTCTGAAAACATTACATAGTGCTACCTGTATTTTACGGCGTAGCACTCATTCTAGCATCAATTCTGGCGACATCATGCTCAGCGGTGTTGTCCTAGAGAGCGCTGTGACGTATGGACACCTTTCTCAGTACAACAATGGTATAAGTTCGTTTAGATAGTGTAGCTACTGTAAATACTTAAGAAACGTAAGTTAACAACGCAGTTGAAAACAATCTGGATAAAATAATAACGTCGGTAGGCGAGAAGAACGAGGAAAATAGTTTTTCTAAGCTGTTAATAATTGTAGGTTAATCAGCAACTAAAAAAAAGCCTATTATCAAATTACGATAATTTTTATATATTCAAAAATTTCGTTCTAAAATGTTCTATAATTACCGTCATCAAAACCTGTCATATTCTTCAGCACTGGAAACTACAAAGACTATTTCTGTTTAGTAGCTATGTTATGTACCGTCATACCAATCTTATGGGTGGAGACTATGTTCAGTTTAGTAGCTATGTTATGCACCTCCTACAGTGGTAATGAACTATTAACAAGTTCATCATCTAGATGCAGTCATAACGAATTGTTGACACATACATGAGGTCGGTCACAGAAACATTGTAATGTAGTTATGAATTCTTTATACTGTTTTAGCGGAGTGTGGTTGAATTAAGACAAGTTTACGTGAAGCATAAAAAGACACAATACCATGAGTAGAACAATGTACAAATAACCTGCACATAGGACAATGAAACTAAACTCATGGCAACATTAATGATCCAAATCGGAATGAAACGTCGTCCTGAGTTTGTCTCTTACGTGCGGGTTATTTATATAAGCTTAAGTGGTTATAAGTTTATTGCAACAAGCGAGTCAGTGTACGTTTGCAGAATGGCTGGTAATATGTTCTGTGGATAACATACTCTTGACAAGTCTTGAACATTTAAGAATTGTCTCTGAATTCATAATTTTCCTCATTCCACCACATAATGATGCAAGGGTGACAGTAGTTCAACTGACAATGCTTATAATTAGCTATGTTTACACTAGCTGATGGTAAATATTCTCCAAGAGTTACTTTTAACCCAGCCAGAGGAAGGCAGCAGCAACATCCAAGCATCTGCTGATTTTCTTGGATACATCATAGACGTGTTTTCTTCAACGTCAGTGACATTCTATTGAAGTTTTTTCTCGCATTACTATCTTCAAACTACCAGTTGACAGCCCAGGAGTGTAATCTACTCTCTCAATGAATGCAAACTGCCTTTGTCATTTCATCATTTCTAACATGCAATCTGAAGACGAATGTGAGTCGCAATCTACAGAAGGTATACTTTGATTTCACTGCGTACACACCTACCATACCTGTCTCTGGCTTCTGACACAAGCATGCCACAATTGACACTCATGGAGTTAAGAGAACAGATTATAATCAGTTACAATCTGTGTGTCAATTTTAGATGAACGTATTTGAGTGAAATGCGTATAGCAAAAAGTTCAGTTTAAATTGTAGAAGCCCAGCTGCTGACACGTGCTCCAATTTCTATATAGCAGCCTCACTCTGTATGACAACAGCAGCACTACCAACTGATCCAGTGAATTGGTGAACAGAGCCATCAGCATATATAATTTGTGGAAGGGAATGCTGTTTGACCAAGACATAATTACAGCTTAAGGCAGTGTGCTTGGCTTCACCTCAAGACGATGTCTTCCTTATGATTTAATAAGATTCTTTTTGGGGAAAGTTAAGAATGATGGTTATTGGAAAGAGGTAGTTTAAGGTGCTTAGAAGTGCCGCTTTTGATTTACTTAACATTTATCATGTATCTGGTGCATTTGGAGGACACTTACAGTTTTACGATCAATCATTTGGCGGTACTTGGGCGTCCTATGGGTGATCCTCATAGCTTCGCTGTGCAGTAAGTCCAAGAAGAGGGACCTCAGAGCCTAGATACCTGTATCTGATTACATATTCGATCCGAGACAATCAAGCGCCTGGATACAGCGTACCGCGCCGCTCTGTTGGGAAGAACACCGGTTAAGCATCTTCGTTTCCTCATGTGAGATGATCTGCCCCAGGTTCTGACACGAATGTAGCACGTATATTAAAGATATTTTGGGAGTTGTAGAATCGGATGGCGTGAATCATTATATCAGCAAAACTAATATGACTGGGCTGGCTTGGCACAGCACTTAGTAAAGCATTAATTAGAATATTGATTAAGGAGGGACTGAGGGCACCCCCTTGTGGGGTTTCTAATTCAAAGTCTTTATTTACTTCTATACCACTGGAACAATATAGGTTGCTTTTAATCTAGAGGAGCTATCCTAAAACATCCATTTCGGCAAGTTTACAAATAATTACATATTGGTTAGTTATATCGACGGCAGATTTAAGGTCAAGGAAGGTAGTGTAGGTACCCAGGGCTGGAAATGTAGTTGTGCAGTGATGAACACTTCCTTCATGCAGGAACCCACTCAGCTGGAGGGACAGAAACTGTTTATTTTATGAAAGAGACAATTCGGAATCATCTTTTCGAATGTTTTACACAGGCAGCTAGTGAAAAATACTAGGGATAAATGCATTTTGTTGACCGGGTTTTGGAATGGGAATGAGAAGTCTGTTGGTCTATGATTTAGGGATCTTCTCAGTGACATAGTTCATGTAATAACGTTGGTAGAATTACCGACAATATGTAAAGTAAAAGGACACAAGTGCAACGAATGTGACATTTTATTGTGGCAACGTTTCGCTCTCCAGGAGCTTTGTCAAGCCGTTACGAACAGTATATGGACACAGGGTATATAAAGGCTCAGAGTGAGGTGCAATACTAGTGGTAGTAGTAGTAGTAGTAGTGACAAAAGTTGTAGAAGTAGTAGTAATACAATATGGTAGAGCAATTAATTCGTACATGAGTAAAAGGATGTAAAAGCTATTACTTGGGTAACATAAAAATAGGTTAGACAAATATAGACTGGATAGAGGCAGACTGTTTCAGTGTTCACTCTCTGTAATGTGCTTTGTGTAGTATTAACAGGAGAGACTATGTGATGGCAGTGTTTACTGTTTTCAGGAGGATTCTTGCTAAGACTTCAGAGATGGTGTTGTTGGCCTGACCTCGGTGGAGTGCGGTTGTGCACGGCACCCCTCTGCTGATATCAGTCATAGACCTTAGAACGCGATACGGAGGTTTTGGAGTGTTCAGAGTGGATCGCTCAGTGTTCAGAGTGACTCCTTCTCGCCGACCTGTGTTAGTTTACGCACGGTTCGCGCCTTCGTGCGTGGACCACGCATTCGTGGGAGCACGCACGAATGCTGGGATGTTCCCTGTGAGGTCCATGTTAGTTTACGCATGGTTTCTCACAGGAAATTTCGTGACTAAGTGCTTTTCTTTCAAGACATTCTGCAGTGAGTCTGGCGTGTTCTGTGTTAGTTTACGCACAGCCACGCCAGTCATACGTGTGCTACCGTGGCAACATAATTCGTGGGCGTTCGTGCGTGCTGCGCCGCGCCATCGCTACGCACGGGAACGTTCGTGACTAAGTGCTTTTCTTTCAAGACATTCTGCAGTGAGTTTTGTGTTAGTTTACGCACAATTGCGAATCTGTCGTGCATTCGTGTGATTCGTACGTGTGCTGTGGCGTGGCGCTGACCAGCCAGTGTGCTTCGTGCACTGGTACAGCTCGCCAGGTGCCTGGTGCTGTGTTAGTTTACGCATAGCACCTGATTGCCCTCGCCATTCGTGCAATTGTGAGTCATATGTGTGTACTCAGTGCTCTGGGAAAATATCCATTTGTAACCTAGGTCTTCACAATACGATACCAGTGAGTGACGTGATACTTGCTTGTGAACCACTGTGAACCCAGCTGCGTTGTTAATAGGTCTTGGGAACTGTGGCACACAGCTACGAGCCTCGTTGGGGTGGCTGTACGGCCATGTCATCTCAGGAACCAAGAGGCAAACGGCCCATGTCATCATGCGACGACGACTGTCAGGGCGACGTGGAGGAAGTGGAAGGGCCAGCGAAGAAACCCAAGGACAACCTGCATTGCAGGGGCGATGCCACAGAAGCGCCTCAGCTGATCCCAGCTGCTTCCCCAGATGGCCAGGGGACGATGAGGACAGCCGAGGCCAACCCAAGCCCGGCCCAGCAGGTGGACACCCCCCAACATATGGGGACCATGGAAGTGACCCAGGACCCTCCTCCTCAGCAGATGGCACCAGGAACAACCAACCCAGACGAAGCCTCACAGGCAACAGAGGAGAACGAGATGGAACAGGGGCGCTCAGGACCTCAGAACCGTGCTGCAAGGCAACCAACTGTGGCCTTCAACAAGTTCATTATCCCTCACTACGACATGGTGAAGAACCTGGAGGCGACCATGCCTTCCATCAAGCTCAGCTGCGACATCACACTCAGGGGAGAGATCGTGGCGAAGCCGCGCGACGGGGACACATACGATCGACTGAAGGCAATGGCTGCAGAGAATCCGAGGATAAGGGAGCTCCTGGCTCAAGAAAAGATGCACAAGGGGGTTGTGCTCCACGTCCCTGTACCCATACCAGCAGAGCGATTCCTCGATGCAACCAACATTGTCAAGGCAGAGAGGCTGACCACCGGGACCAACAAGATTCCAACACGGAATATGTTGATCCACCACCGAGGGCCCCTACCATCCCACATCGCACTGGGGGTGTGGGGGCGGTTCAAAATTCGGCCATATGTAGAGGGCCCACTACAATGCTACAACTGCCAGGGTTTCAACCATATCGCGGCTACCTGCCAACATGTGAAGAAGTGTGGAGTCTGCAGCAAGCAGCACGACTCCAAGGATTGCATTGCATTGCTCAAGCAGCCCGCCCCCGAGACCCCACGCCCCGAACCCAAGTGCGCCAACTGCGGCAAGAAACACCACGCATGGAACCAGGGCTGTCCTGTCATGGTACAGCGGTGGCAACAGGTGCGACAGCGGATGGCCCCTGTGGCGACAGCCCAGCCCAACTCGGTAAACACCCAACAGCAACAGGTGGGGACATCGACCAATGCCCCCTCTCCACGCCCCAACCCATGGAACTATCATCACCGGCCAATCGCGGCAGCCAGTACAGGCCCCTCTGCGGCGGCCTCACCCTACAGCAGAGAGTTCCCAGCACTGGGGGAGCAACAGAGGAGACCAGTTGCACCGCAAGGGGAACAACGGCATGGGCAAGTCTCGAAGCCTCAGCAGAAACGGAACAAAGGAACACAACAAGCCCGGCTCAGGGACGCTGCTCAAGGAGCTGCGGCTACTCAGCACCAGACAGGACACCAGCAAGGGACTTCCCGTCCGAGTCAGTCCCCACCCGAGTGCAGCAGGAAACAGGCCGCGGCACCCAGTCAGATGGCACAGAGAACCACGGAGACCTGCGCGACCTGCGGGTCAGCAGCAGCAACAATCGCGGGAGTGGGCCAACAACCTCAGGCCGCAGCCAAGGAAGCCCTGTCCCCCCAGAGGGAGGGCACCTCGCAGGTTCACATTGTCACCGTAATCAAGCTTGTGGTAGAGGTGCTATCCATGCTACTCCCATCAATGAAGGACAGGCAGGTCTGCAAGGAGCTCCTGACTACCGTGTACAGCATGGCTCTCCTGGAGAGGGTCGACTCAGCAGCCCTGAAAGATCACCTCACCCAGGTCTTCACGCCCGAGGAAATGGTAGAACACGCACGGATGTTCCGGAGGACCATGGCCGAACAGGAGGAGATGGAGTCCGACGGGTCGCCCGGCAGTCCCTAAAAATTCTCCAGTGGAACATCTGTGGTCTGAGGCAGAAACTCCACCTAGCTATCCAGGCGGCAGTCCGGGATGAGATAGATGTGTTTCTGTTCCAAGAAACCCTTGTCAAGCCCCCACCCGCCCCACAGCCACGCATCCCTGGGTTCTCTGCATACCTGCAGCGTGGTGGGCCCCCCGCCAGGGGCACCGCAATCTATGTGCGGAATTGCATCCCCCACTCGATCGTCACTGACCCTATCAACTGCGGTGAAGGGGTGGAGGTGCAAGCTGTCACGCTGCAACTGCCATCTGGACCACTGACTATTTACAATGTGTACCGGAGCGCACGGTTTACTCTCGACCTCTCGGAGGTTGCAGCTCTGTCCATATCTCGCCTCGAGGGCGTGCTCGTGGCGGGGGACTTCAACGCCCATCATGAGCTTCTCCACTCTGTCTCCCATACCAATGAGACGGGCAGGCACTTGGCGGCTGTGCTCGATGATGTTCCTGACGTCGTCCTCCTCAACAATGGGGAGCCGACACACCACGGCGGCAACCGACTGGATGTCACTCTCCTCTCTCGGAGACTGCAGCCTGGAGTGAGGTGGGAACTCCACCCACTTCTCACCAGCGACCACTTCGCGATCGTCACCACGCTGGCGCTCACCCAGCACATCCCATACACACCGCCTCCACGGTGGAATTTCAAGAAGGCGGACTGGCAGTGCTTCCAGGATGTCATACAGCAATGGTGGGAGACGACCTCCCTCTCTGACAATCCTGATGCAGCTGCCCAGAACCTCCAAGCTGCCGTCACCCATGCGGCTGAGGTGGCCATCCCACTTACCAAGGCTGGAGGTACCATCAAGCGGGACTGGTGGTTCTACGACGAGACAGTCAAGGAGCAGAACCACCGTGTCAACAGTGCCCGCAGGCTCCACAGACGCAACCCTACTGCTGACACCCTTCGGCTACTGAGAGAGGTGGTGCGGCACGCTCGCCACATCTCCCACAGAGTCCGCCTGGCAAAGTGGTTCGAATGGTGTGCCTCCTTCGGCCATGCCACTACCCTGTCTGAGATCTGGGCGAAAATAGGTATAGCTACCGGAAAACGCAGAGGAACAGCGCGTGCTCACCATGACCCGGCTGGTGAAGCAGAGAGGCTGGTCGACCTCTTCACTTCCAGGGCAGCAACAGCACGCCTGCCACAAGATGTGCAGAACCTCCAGGCTGTCCTCCTCCCAGACAGGACTGCCAGGCTACAGGCTGCATGCTGCGAACACGACGACACCGATGTAGACTTCAGCGACCGGGAGCTGAAGGCAGCCCTCAGGACATCACACGACACCACCCCCGGCCAGGATGGCATCACCTACAGTATGATCGCAAGGGCGGGCCCCTCTGGACATGATGCACTCTTGGAGGTCATCAACTGCTCCTGGAGGGCTGGACAACTCCCCACTGCGTGGAAGGAGGCCATCGTCCTGCCCATCCCCAAGCCCAGGGACCCGGAAAGCATGAGGCCCATCTCTCTCACCAGCTGTCTGTCCAAGACGGCTGAGAGGATGATCCTTGAGCGACTACGGTGGAAGCTTGGCCCGGAACACCGTCACATATACGGCTTCACACGAGGAGTGGGCACAGCAGAGAGCATCACCACCCTCCTTGCAGGCATTGGGTCTAACAAGAGACCCAAAATTGTTGTCTTCCTGGACCTCGAGAAAGCCTTTGAGCTTGCCAGCGCACCAGCCATCCTTGACCTCCTAGCAGGCAGGGGCGTGAAGGGAAGGCTCCTTGCCTGGATCTCTTCATACCTGCAGGGCAGGTGTGCACGAGTGCGTTTCCAGGGACAAGTGTCCACCCTCAGGCCCCTTGAAAACGGCACCCCACAGGGAGGGGTCCTCAGCCCCGCTCTCTTCAATGTCCTGATGCATGAGCTGGTGCAGCTGCCATTCTCTTTAGGCACCCAGCTGCTCAGCTACGCTGATGATCTTGCCCTCATCATCACCGAGAGATGTGGTTTGATGCATAGAGCCCAACGTGACCTTAACCTCCTCTCCACCGCCTGCCGTCGTCTCGGCCTCAAGGTCTCAGCAGAAAAATCCAAGGCCATGATCCTGCATGCCAATGTGCCGGAGGGGAGACTGCAGATGTCAGGAGTCAATCTCGACTGGGTCAGTAGCTACCTGTACCTGGGAGTGCACATCGACAATCGGCTCTCCTTTCGGAATCAGGCGGAGTACGTCAGAGAGCGGACCATGCAACGGGTCACCGCCATGCGGGCCCTCGCCAGCCCTAGGTCAGGGGCCAGCCGTGACATTCTCCGATTATTCTATGTGCAGGCGGTGCGCTCTCTCATCGACTATGGGGCACTTACCCTTGTCCATGCCCGCCCAACGCACCTTCGAAGACTCAACGTCGTCCAAAATACTGCAGCTCGGATCATGTTGGGGGCGCCGAGGTGGACGAACACTGTGCCTCTGAATCATGAGGCTCAATTGCAGCCGCTACGCGACAGAATCGCCCTTGTGGCAGCCAGGAGGGTGGCCAAGTACGTACAACTCCCCGGTGGAGAGGGACTGCTGCAACACCTCCTCGAACGGCAACAGGGAGACCTCAGGGAGTCTCCTGGCCGGCTGTGGGTGTGGTCAGCGGCTGATGTAGCAAGCAAACTCCTCCCCATGGCGCTTATAGTCGACAAGGGCTGTGACCGGCCTGTGGCGGGGTACTCTGTACTCCCGCCCTGGGCACCAGAAGCAGTTGTGATCCACATCCAAGACCTCCCAGTTGGCAAGCGTCACTGTCCACAACACGTGCTGCAGCAATGGGCTGCAGTGAGTATTGCAGCAGCAGAGCACCCTGGGTGCGCCGTATATTACACCGATGGCTCCCGGGATCCAGAGGCTGGCCGCACAGGTGCCGGGGTGCACCACGCCACTCTGACGGCTGGATGGCGTCTCCAAGATCACTGCACAATTCTCCAGGCAGAACTCCATGCCATCCAGAGGGCCCTGCAACACGCACTCCTGGATCATCGGCGACCCCCAGTCATTCATGTGGACTCCAGAGCGGCGATCCAGGCCGTCATGCACAGGGAGCCCAGGGACAACATCCGGCTCATTACTGCCATCAGGAAGGACCTGCAGACACTTAAGGAGCAGGGACAGCAAGCAACAATCAACTGGATACCGAGCCACATCGACCTCGCTGGGAATGATGCGGCAGATCGAGCGGCGAAGTCGGCAACCCTTGAGGCCCAGCCAGTGACCACCATTGCTATCAGCCGAAGGCAGGTGGATCTGTGGGCAGCTCATGCAGCCAGGCGCCCGCTACCAGGGCCAGGCACATCGCGGAGCCGGATCTGGTATGACAGGGCGACCCGTGGGGAGCCCCCGCCGAGAATGCGGAGGCTAGACAGAAAGTTGCAGGTTGGGGTCCACCGGCTGCGACTTGGCTACCCTACTGCCAGAAGACTCATTGACCGTGTGCGAGAGGAGCGCTGCTGCCATTGCAACCAGATGGTCCCAGGTCCACTAGTGCACTACCTCCTCGACTGTCCAGCGACGGTGTCACTCCGACGAAGGCACTTCCCAATGGCGCCTGGGGACCCGAACCGAGAAGACACCGCAGCCCGGCTGGTGTACCTAGCCACCCAAGACCTGGGAACTCTCATCCCCATCCTGGCTGCCCACCCACCACCTCGATGACGCCGCCACATACAACTACGAGTCGCCACTACGCTCCATCTATCACCTCTCCTACTCTTCCCTCTTTCACTCCCCTACCTCCTCTCCCCCCCCGCTTTAAAAAAAAAAAAAAAAAAAAAAAAAAAAAAAAAAAAAAAAAAAAAAAAATCCAATGGAGCCTGTACCGCTTTCTAGGTAAAAGTCTGAATCACCTAGAACCAATGCCGCACTACCAACATTTGACGGGGCTACAAGTGCCTGAAGACCCTTGACCTTGCGATGCCTGCCGACGAGAAAGAAAGAAGACACTCCCCACTTGGGGAGTCAGTGCAAGATAGAAGAAGTTACCCTCCAACCGGAGGGCCCAAGAGAGAAGATAGAAGAATGAAGAAGACGATCGACACCCCCGCCCCGGGGGCCACCGCCGGGTCACCATCTGGAGAAGACCCGGGCCGGAAGTACCGGCATATCTTTAATGAATGAATGAATCCACTTCAAGGCGATACTTCCCCTTCCCTATCATAATCGAACATTTTCTATCGTCTTGATATCAGCACTTTCTCCCATATATACACACCCCTTTAGCGTAGTATATGCAGATGTTCTTACTGCCTACATTTACAGTGGCAGATTCATTCTTGGTTTCCGAAAGTGATTTGGTTTCTCTTGTTTATCTTCCCATGCGCATATTTCTCTAGGATGTTTTTACTTTTTTTTCCTGCTACAGTCGTCCTATTGTCCTCTGTATTATTTCTCACTGTCCTACGTCCTTATTTCCGTCTCTTCTTTCCTGACCTGAGCATATGTTTCCATCCTTATTTCAGCTCAGTATCTCGTACCTTTATCATCTCACTGTGTATATGTCTGGCAAGCTCCTCGGGAATATCCTCATATTACCTAGCTCTTCTTAATTTTCAATACTTCCCTTATACCTGTCCAGCTTTCCATCTCTCCATGACAAGTCCAGAAACACCTTTCCCATTTGAGTTCATTGCTTGTACCTGTATTTAGTTCAGTACATGATACTTACCACCACTTGACCTAGTAGAGTCCACTTACCACCACCACTTGACACTGATTGCTGTACATCGTCCAGAAACTGATGGTTGTACATCGTCCAGACACTGATGGCTGTACATCGTCCAGGCACTAATGGTTGTACATCATCCAGAAACTGATTCCTGTACATCGTCCAGGCACTGATGGTTGTACATCGCCCAGGCACTGATGGTTGTACATCGTCCAGACACTGATGGTTGTACATCGTCCAGGCACTGATGGTTGTACATCGTCCAGACACTGATGGTTGTACATCGTCCAGGCACTGATGGCTGAACATCGTCCAGTCACTGATGGTTGTACATCGTTCTGGCACTGATGGTTGTACATCGTCCAGACACTGGTGGTTGTACATCGTCCAGGCACTGATGGTTGTACATCGTCCAGACACTGGTGGTTGTACATCGTCCAGGCACTGATGGCTGAGCATCGTCCAGGCACTGATGGTTGTACATCGTCCAGACACTGATGGTTGTACATCGTCCAGGCACTGATGGTTGTACATCGTCCAGACACTGGTGGTTGTACATCGTCCAGGCACTGATGGCTGAGCATCGTCCTGTCACTGATGGTTGTACATCGTCCCTTCTGTACTATTCAAATTACCTGTATTAACGCAGGGGTGACTTGGAGTTATGGAATTTTGGGATTCTTTTCTCGCATCGCGCAGCGACTTAAATAGATGTAGTTAACATGTTGTATATATCAGTATATTCAGCCACTGATATACCACTGGCCGTCTGCCGCTCCTGCAGTCTTGAATCTCCCTGATCTAACTTTCCATAACAAGTCACTTATAAACGTTCCTGATCAGACTGCTTTCAAAAATGCTCATTATAAGCATCTCATCAACTCTTCATATCATTTGATTCATAAAAAAGAATTAGAGTATATTTTTATTTTGAAAACATTACGTCGTGCTACCTGTATTTTAATGTGTAGCACTCATTCTAGCACGAATTCCGGCGACATCATGCTCAGCGGTGCTGTCCTAGAGAGCGCTGTGACGTATTGACACCTTTCTCAGTACAACAATGGTATAAGTTCGTTTAGATAGTGTAGCTACTGTAAATACTTAAGAAACGTAAGTTAACAACGCAATTGAAAACAATCTGGATAAAATAATAACGTCGGTAGGCGAGAAGAACGAGGAAAATAGTTTTTCTAAGCTGTTAATAATTGTAGGTTAATCAGCAACTAAAAAAAAAGCCTGTTATCAAATTTCGATAATTTTTATATATTCAAAAATTTCGTTCTAAAATGTTCTATAATTACCGCCATCAAAACCTGTCATATTCTTCAGCACTGGAAACTACATAGACTATTTCAGTTTAGTAGCTATGTTATGTACCGTCATACCCTTCTTGTGGGTGGAGACTATGTTCAGTTTAGTAGCTATGTTATGCACATCCTACTTGACCCCAGTGTAATAGTAGCTGAACAAGTTACAGTGGTAATGAACTATTAATAAGTTCATCATCTGGATGCAGTCATAACGAATTGTTGATACATACATGAGGTCGGTCACAGAAACATTGATATGTAGTTATGAATTCTTTATACAATTTTAGCGGAGTATGGTTGAATTAAGACAAGTTTACGTGAAGCATAAAAAGACACAATACCATGAGTAGAACAATGTACAAATAACCTGCACATAGGACAATGAAACTAAACTCATGGCAACATTTATGATCCAAATCGGAATGAAACGTCGTCCTGAGTTTGTCTCTTACGTGCGGGTTATTTATATAAGCTTAAGTGGTTATAAGTTTATTGCAACAAGCGAGTCAGTGTACGTTTGCAGAATGGCTGGTAATATGTTCTGTGGATAACATACTCTTGTCTTGAACATTTAAGAATTGTCTCTGAATTCATAATTTTTCTCATTCCACCACATAATGATGCAAGGGCGACAATAGTTCAACTGACAATGCTTATAATTAGCTATGTTTACACTAGCTGATGGTAAATATTCTCCAAGAGTTACTTTTAACCCAGCCAGAGGAAGGCAGCAGCAACATCCAAGCATCTGCTGATTTTCTTGGATACATCATAGACGTGTTTTCTTCAACGTCAGTGACATTCTATTGAAGTTTTTTTTCGCATTACTATCTTCAAACTACCAGTTGACAGCCCAGGAGTGTAATCTACTCTCTCCATGAATGCAAACTGCCTTTGTCATTTCATCATTTCTAACATGCAATCTGAAGACGAATGTGAGTCGCAATCTACAGAAGGTATACTTTGATTTCACTGCGTACACACCTACCATACCTGTCTCTGGCTTCTGACACAAGCATGCCACAATTGACACTCATGGAGTTAAGAGAACAGATTATAATCAGTTACAATCTGTGTGTCAATTTTAGATGAACGTATTTGAGTGAAATGCGTATAGCAAAAAGTTCAGTTTAAATTGTAGAAGCCCAGCTGCTGACACGTGCTCCAATTTCTATATAGTAGCCTCACTCTGTATGACAACAGCAGCACTACCAACTGATCCAGTGAATTGGTGAACAGAGCCATCAGCATATATAATTTGTGGAAGGGAATGCTGTTTGACCAAGACATAATTACAGCTTAAGGCAGTGTGCTTGGCTTCACCTCAAGACGATGTCTTCCTTATGATTTAATAAGATTCTTTTTGGGGAAAGTTAAGAATGATGGTTATTGGAAAGAGGTAGTTTAAGGTGCTTAGAAGTGCCGCTTTTGATTTACTTAACATTTATCATGTATCTGGTGCATTTGGAGGACACTTACAGTTTTACGATCAATCATTTGGCGGTACTTGGGCGTCCTATGGGTGATCCTCATAGCTTCGCTGTGCAGTAAGTCCAAGAAGAGGGACCTCAGAGCCTAGATACCTGTATCTGATTACATATTCGATCCGAGACAATCAAGCGCCTGGATACAGCGTACCGCGCCGCTCTGTTGGGAAGAACACCGGTTAAGCATCTTCGTTTCCTCATGTGAGATGATCTGCCCCAGGTTCTGACACGAATGTAGCACGTATATTAAAGATATTTTGGGAGTTGTAGAATCGGATAGCGTGAATCATTATATCAGCAAAACTAATATGACTGGGCTGGCTTGGCACAGCACTTAGTAAAGCATTAATTAGAATATTGATTAAGGAGGGACTGAGGGCACCCCCTTGTGGGGTTTCTAATTCAAAGTCTTTAATTACTTCTATACCACTGGAACAATATAGGTTGCTTTTAATCTAGAGGAGCTATCCTAAAACATCCATTTCGGCAAGTTTACAAATAATTACATATTGGTTAGTTATATCGACGGCAGATTTAAGGTCAAGGAAGGTAGTGTAGGTACCCAGGGCTAGAAATGTAGTTGTGCAGTGATGAACACTTCCTTCGTGCAGGAACCCACTCAGCTGGAGGGACAGAAACTGTTTATTTTATGAAAGAGACAATTCGGAATCATCTTTTCGAATGTTTTACACAGGCAGCTAGTGAAAAATACTAGGGATAAATGCATTTTGTTGACCGGGTTTTGGAATGGGAATGAGAAGTCTGTTGGTCTATGATTTAGGGATCTTCTCAGTGACATAGTTCATGTAATAACGTTGGTAGAATTACCGACAATATGTAAAGTAAAAGGACACAAGTGCAACGAATGTGACATTTTATTGTGGCAACGTTTCGCTCTCCAGGAGCTTTGTCAAGCCGTTACGAACAGTATATGGACACAGGGTATATAAAGGCTCAGAGTGAGGTGCAATACTAGTGGTAGTAGTAGTAGTAGTGACAAAAGTTGTAGAAGTAGTAGTAATACAATATGGTAGAGCAATTAATTCGTACATGAGTAAAAGGATATAAAAGCTATTACTTGGGTAACATAAAAATAGGTTAGACAAATATAGACTGGATAGAGGCAGCCTGTTTCAGTGTTCACTCTCTGTAATGTGCTTTGTGTAGTATTAACAGGAGAGACTATGTGATGGCAGTGTTTACTGTTTTCAGGAGGATTCTTGCTAAGACTTCAGAGATGGTGAAGCTGCCGTTGTTTTGTTTAATTGTATTCGAAACAGCGATCAGTGCTGATTCGAGGCACTTGCGTTTGCGGAAATTAGTTTCTTTGATCACTAATTGGGTGTGTCATCCACACCAACGTATGTCCTTGGGTAGCGAGTGCAACATCCAGTTCCACAAGATGCGCTGCTCTTAAGGACTGTTTGGTTCCGTGGATTAAGGCGACAAGAGTTTTCGCCCACCATGAGGCAGGCCAAAGCAGCATGGGTTCGAGTCCTTTGCTAGTCGCAGTGTTGTTATTGATCAATACCACTTGTTCGTGGGTAATATATATATATATATATATATATATATATATATATATATATATATGCAAAACAACCACTCTGAAAGAATAGAGAAATTCCAAGCGCTTTCGTGACTACTCACATTATCAAGGAACTATAGTTCCTTGTATAGTTCCTTGATAATGTGAGTAGTCACGAAAGCGCTTGGAATTTCTCTATTCTTTCAGAGTGGTATATTTTGAAATCACCTGTTCACTGTGATCTTATTGTATATATATATATATATATATATATATATATATATATATATATATATATATATATATATATATATATATATATATATATATACAGTTGTACCAACAGTCTTATATTGGTGTGAAGCTTGGGATGTAAATGCTGCAGCGAGGAGGCGGTTGGAGGCAATGGAGATGTTCTGTCTAAGGACAATGTATGGTGAAAATATTATGCAGAAAATTCGGTGTGGAAATTAGGAAAAGGTGTGGAGTTAATAAAAGTATTAGTCAGAGGGCAGAAGAGGGGTTGTTGAGGTAGTTTGGTCATTTAGAGAGAATGGATCAAAGTAGAATGACATGGAGAGCATTTAAATCTATAGGGGAAGGAAGGCGGGGTAGGGGTCGTCCTCGAAAAGGTAGGAGAAAGGGGGTAAAGGAGGTTTTGTGAGAGAGGGACTTGGATTTCCAGCAAGCGTGCGTGAGCGTGTTAGATTGGAGTGAATGGAGACGAATGGTTTTTGGGACCTGACGAGCTGTTGGAGTGTGAGCAGGGAAATATTTAGTGAAGGGATTCAGGGAAACCGGTTATTTTCATATAGCCGGACTTGAGTCCTGGAAATGGGAAGTACAATGTCTGCACTTTAAAGGAGGGGTTTGGGATATTGGCAGTTTGGAGGGATATGTTGTGTATCTTTATACATATAAGCTTTTAAACTGTTGTATTCTGAGCACCTCTGCAAAATCAGTGATTATGTGTGAGTGAGGTGAAAGTGTTGAAAGATGATGAAAGTATTTTCTTTTGAGGGATTTCCTTTTTGGGTCACCCTGCCTCGGTGGGAGACGGCCAACTTGTTAATATATATATATATATATATATATATATATATATATATATATATATATATATATATATATATATATCACAGTAAACAGGTGATTTCAGAATATGCAAAACAACCACTGCGAAAGAATAGAGAAGTTCCAAGCGATTTCATGACTACTCACATTATCAAGGAACAATAAAATAATGCATCACAGTAAACAGGATTTCAGAATATGCATGCGAAAGAATAGAGAGGGCTTTCATGACTACTCACATTATCAAGGAACAATAAAATAATGCATCAAAGGAAGGCATATAAAGGGTCTAGACACTATATCACATCCCACAACAAAGCAACACCTGATGCGCGACTCATAAGAAATAGAACACTGCAGAAGGCCTGCTGGCCCAACTAGACAGGTCCTTCACACAACCCACAAACTATTCTACCCAAGAATTAAGAATTTTAAAGTTTATTATTTGTCCAATGTATTATTAAATTTTTCCAAAATTCTATTAATTATAAATGGATCTAATTTATATAAACCAAAGGAAATATTCATATTATTGTCAAAACTTCTTTTTATGAAACAAGATTCAATTACATTCCTGTCGACCTGGACTTGCTTGATACAACTTTCTCAACTTTTTGAAAATCGATTGGATGGTTAAAATCTCTCACATTAATAAACAGAGCATTGGAATCTTGTCCACTTCTAATGCTATTTTTATGTAGTTTTAATCTTAGTTCGAGACTTTTACCAGTTTGACCGTAATAAACTCCATCGCAAATTTTACAAGGAATCTTATAGACACATCCATCAGCATTTTGGGGGGAATTCTTTATCAAAAGTTTTTTTAAGTTCTAACATGGATCGAGGCAAGACTTACTAATAGAAAGCAGAGAGTTTCTATCATTACACTACACCTCCATAATACCATTACACCACTGTCATTACGCTACACCATCATTACACTGTCCAAATCCTCCTGGAGTTCATTGGTATCCTCCACAGAATCAATCATTCGGCCTATTTTTGTCTCATCAGCAGATTCCTTCATCAAAGTTATTAATGTAAATAATGAATAACAATGGGATTAAAACTGATCCTTGTGGAATGCCACCAGTAACTGGTCCTCACTCAGATTTGCCATACTGATAGAAACTCTCTGCTTTCTATTAGTAAGCCATGCCTCGATCCATGTTTCTTAGAACTTAACCTTCTAGACCATGACCACGAGGTACTCTGTCGAAGGCTTTACTGACAACCAGATACACAACATCATATTCTTGATCGTTGTCTACTGCCTCAAATGCTTTATTGAATAACATCAGTACATTTGTCATCATAACAGTACACCACTCTCATAACACTACATGACTATCATAACCCTACACCACTATCTTTAACACACCACTATCATAACACTACACTACTATCATAACACTACACCACTATCTTAACACACCACTATCATAACACTACACTACTATCATAACACTACACCACTATTATAACACTACTCCACCTTCATAACACTACACCTCTATCATTACACTACACTACTATCATAATACTACACCACCATCATTACACTACACCTCCATAATACCATTACACCACTGTCATTACGCTATACCATCATTACACTACACCATCACTACCTTACCCTACACCACGGTATCTAATATACACTACTATCACTACACTACACTACACAATCATTACACTTTTCTATACTAAACTTCTACCACCACACTATATTGCCATCACCACATTATACCATCATTACACCATACCACTAATCATTACACTACCATTACTACAGTGTACAACAGTCCATATACAATAAAAAATCACTGCATCATACAAGGATAGCTACACTTCACCTCCATCACTACAAAACACCATCACTGAACTACACCATCGTCCCTACATTATTTCATCACTTTACAACATTATCGGTTCACAACACCACATAGGCCAGTAGGCCTGTTCCACTGTTCGTTTTTTCTTATGTTCTTATGTTTCATATGTTCATTATCACTATAATACACAATACCATCACTACACTAAATGCAAGCATCACTACACTACACAATAACACCACCACTACACTACACAATAACACCACCACTACACTACACAACACCATAACTACACTACACAACACCATCACTACACAATACCACCATCACTACCAAACACAACACCACCATCACTACACTACACAACATCATCACTACACTACACAATACCATTACACTACACAACACCATCACTACACAATACCACCATCACTACCAAACACAACACTACCACTACCACGATTTACCACCATCTCTAAATTACACCACCATCACTACACTAAACCAACATGAGTACACAAAACCATCACGGCAATACCATAGACACTATATTGTCTCAGGTATGTAATATAGGTAAAGTGAGCAGCTCTCAGCTATTTTGCATGACTGATTATTTACAGTCACACATAACACCCAGAACTCACCACGTGGAGGTGGCTGCTTTTCGAGTTCCTTTTTTTTTTTTTGTTTTTTTTTTTTTGTTTTTTTTTTTTTTTTTTTTTTTGTTTTTTTTTTTTTTTTTTTTTTTTTTTTTATTTTTTAGATCCAACACCTACGAGATGTTCATTTTATGGAACCTCCGGCCCTTTTCCATGCTCTGGCTCTAGCACGACTCTTCTCAGCTGCAGACCGCCTTGCTTCTGCCACCATGCTAACTGGTTTGTTATGGTTGGAGACAGCACTGTGGGTCATCTTTGTCTTGGTCTGGCCAGGGACCTCTGTCCGGAACTTTGTCTTAGTCTGGCCAGGAACTTCTGTCCATAATTTGGTCTTGGTTTGGCCAGAGACTTCTCTCTTGGAGGGCTTCAAACATTTGATGATGTTTTGGATTTGAGCAATGATGTCCAAGAGGGAAGGGCGTTTCATAGGGTCACTTTGCCTGGCCTGCTCTGCTAGCGTTTCAAGTTCCTGGGGGACTTCATCAAATTTTGTTCTAATATCCATATACATTTTGCCCATTGCATAGACATCGGCAGGTGGTGTACAAGGTTGTCCATCGGCCACTTCAGGAGCTGCATGTGGGAATCGTTCAGGATCAGGAGAAGCAAAAGTCTCAATTACTTCCCCATCTCGTCTAGCTCTTCCAAAATCAATTATAGATACTCTATAATTACCGATGGTTCCTGAAACAATGATGTTATCAGGTTTGATATCGTTATGTATGTATCCTTTGTCATGAACTTCTTTCACAGCCAATGCCAACTTCAAGAAAACTTCCATTGCTTCCCTGGCTCCACAGTTGACTAAAAAGTTTTCAAGAGTGTGTTTACATTCGAAGGTGGTTACGAAGGCTGGGACATCCTTACACACTGCTACCAGGCGAGGACACCCTCCAGCTCCAGACAGATATCGCAGTCTGGAAGCCTCTGACTTGTATTTCTGAAGTAGAAAATCTGACTTTCCCAGTTTGACTACATATTGAGTCCCGCAGGCGTGTTTAGGCTCGATGAGGTAGGCATCACCTGTCATCCCTCCTCCCAGGTATTCCATTTTTCCTGCCAAGTAGCGAGCTTCAAAGCGGTCATACTTGAGGTATTCAAACTGACTCTCGGAATCCATGATGAATAAGAACAACAGTTAGTCAAAGTCTAATCGTAGATTTGTAAATGAATGTAAGAGACAGCTTTCTGAACAGCCCCACATATGCCATTAAGTTAATATAGTGAAGCTGGTTACTGCTCTGAAGTGAGTGAGTTTAGTTAAGATTTGTGATAATTATAGTTATGAAGGTGAGCCGAGCTATGAGATAAAGATGAAGTGAGGAATTAAGTGTATTGGACAGGTATGAGTCATGAAAATGACTTGTAAAGTGAAAATGTTATATTGTGTGGTGAAGATGAGTAATATTATTGGTGGTGTAGTTTAGTGTGGTGTGGTGGTTATGAGGTAGTAAGGTGTTTGTAATTTAGGAATTATAGTGCAGTGGTGAAGACGTGTAGTTATAGTGATTTAATGTGAAAATGGTTGTACAGTGTAATGATGGTAGTGCAGTGTATTAATGGTAGTAAATGTATGGTGGTATAATGCGGTAATGGCAGTATTCTTCAGTGTAGTGATAGGGATGTATTGTGTGATGGGGTATATTTTTAGTGATAGGTATATATTGTAGTGATAGTGGTGTATTGTGGTTATGGAGGTGTATTGCAGTGATAGCGGTGTATTGCAGTGACAGGGGTGTATTGTAAGGATAGAGATGTATTGTAATGATAGGGATATATTGTAATGATAGGGGTGTATTGTAGTGATGGAGTGTATTGTAGTGATAAGGATGTATTGTAATAATAAACATGTACTGTAGTGACAGGGGAGTATTGTAGTGATAAGGATGTATTATAGCGATAAGGGTGTATTGGAGTGATTGGTATGTATTGTAGTTACAGCGGTGTACTGTAGTGATATGGGGTGTATTGTAGTGATAGGGGTGTATTATAGTCATAAGGGTGTATTGTAACGACTGGTGGTGTAACACAGTGGTGTAATGTTGGTATAATTTAGCATAATGTACTATTATGATGGCATAGTGTAGTATAATGATGGACAAATACTGTAGTAATGGTAGTAAAGTGCATTCATGGTGGAGTATAGGGATAGTGTATTGCAGTGATACTTTAGTGATTGTGATGTATTTTGTGTGGTGATGTTAAGATGGTGGTATAATCGAACAGTTACTGTGGTATTACTGTAATGGTGATGTTGTGATCATACGTTGTATAGTGTAGTTATATTAGTGAAATGCAGTGTTCTCTGTATAGTGATGTATCATATAGTGATCTTAGTGCAGTATAGATGGTAGTGTAGTTTATTGATGATGGTGCAGTGTAGTGATGTTGGTAATTACGTGCACTGCACGTGAGACAGGTATCCAAATGGAAGGAGAAAGAAATCAGTTCCTCTAGTTATTCACGGCCACGAATGTACTGGCGTCAGGAGTGGCAAGTCCAGTGTACTTGCTGGACACCTAACCTTTGAAGGATGGTGGCCCAGTGGTCAAAGACGTCGAGAATTTACCTAGCTTCATTCGAGGGTGGATAAATAGTTTGGGTTCGATCCTCGGCTGGGGGGGGGGAATATCACAGTGTAACCTGAGTGCTTTCATATGCTGACACACATACCCTATTCCTCTGACGATATGTGTGTAAGCACATGAAAGTATTCAGGCTTTATTTCCTAATTTTTCATATTTTGCAACCACGCATTTTATTACTTCTTCCATACTTACGCATTTTATTACTTCTTCCATACTTATATATATATTAATTTCATATATATATGAGTTCAGCAATAGGTAGAGAAGTGAGGATCTTGTCAAGTTTCTTCAGTATATATATATATATATATATATATATATATATATATATATATATATATATATATATATATATATATATATATATATATATATATATGCAATAAGATCACAGTAATAGGTGATTTCAGAATATGCAAAACAACCACTCTGAAAGAATAGAGAAATTCGAAGCGCTTTCGTGACTACTCACATTATCAAGGAACTATGATAATGTGAGTAATCACGAAAGCGCTTGGAATTTCTCTATTCTTTCAGAGTGGTTGTTTTGCATATTTTGAAATCACCTGTTTATTGTGATCTTATTGCATATATATATATATATATATATATATATATATATATATATATATATATATATATATATATATATATATATATATATATATATATATATATATTATATATATATATATATATATATATATATTACCATCGTCGTCTTCTGCCTTGACATGCACGATGACCTATGCAAATCGTGTCAAGATCTAGCCAAACAGTGGCACTGTTGATGATTCAACGAAGCTTGCTCTTGCAACCGTCGTTCAGGGCGGATTAAGAGTGAAATTCAACGCTATTCTGTCACTTAAGGAAGCTTTCATTGTCGTGTGTCACGATGAAGCTGAAGCAGAGAAGATGCTCACTCCTGTAGCCACTACTACTCTTACTGCTCAAGGATTTACAGTTATGTCCTCTCCTGCTATAAGAGCAAGAAGATCAATTTTCCTGAAGAAACTTGACAAGATCCTCACTTCTCTACCTATTGCTGAACTCAAGTCATCTACTGAAATTCAAAATACATGGGCTACTGTCGACAGCATTACCAAAATCTCCAATGCGTCATCCATGCTCAAGGTCACCTTCACCGATGTAAACATGGCTGCCACTGCTCTGAACGAAGGTCTTGCTGTTTACTACTACTTCATCAGCCCTACCTATATTGAAGCTGAAAGGTTTCAATATATCCAACATTGTTGGAACTGTTATTCTTATCTGCACACCACCAAAGCATGCCCAGTAAAAGATAAGAAGTTCTGTACTACATGTGGTAGTGAGGGACACACTTTCAGTTCCTGTACCGCCGCTGCTCCATCTCCACCAACTTGTTTAAAATGCAAAAGTAACGACCACCACACTCTTGCAGCAAAATGTCCTACTAGAAAGGACATTATGAGGAAGACTCAAGATGCAGCACAAAAGAAGTCATCATCAAAGTCACCTACCTATGCCGCAATTGCAAAGTTGCAGACAGACACAACAAAACTCCTTCAAGCTTCTACTCAACCCGCCTCCACCGCCACCGTCATTCCTCCAGCATGTGACAGAACAAAGATCCACTACTGTCCGCTGTATGCCCATATGCAGAACATGGCAGTACCTGACTCCTTCAACACCACCATCAACGAGCTGTTCGCCTTGAACAACATGCCATCGTTTGTATTCCCAGCCTCTTCACCATCAGCCGATATTCTTAAATTTACGAAAGACTTAGTCGCCACCTCTGCTTCTTCAGTAACTCCTCCGTCTCTATCAACTAGTGACGTCACTCCAACAACAACCAATGAGAAGCCTCTACCGCCACCACTCCTCATTGAAACCCACCAATCAGAAGCCTTGCCACCAGCAACATCTTTCTATTCGTCTACTGAAGTTGACAACGAATCTTCACTTCCACCTTCAACACCACTTAACAAGAAAGAAAAACCAGCACCAACAACACCATCTTACGACTCTCGACATGATGAAGATGCTGAAAAATACTCTGCATGGTATGGAATAAACTTCTACACCACAGAAAATTATCCTCAAGATTATCCTCAAGCTTTCTGAGCTCCATTCTTACCTCATCCAAAAGAGAGTCAAGTTTACCATCGATTCTTCTTCCACGGCTACTGGTACAATTGAACTTTCTACTGTTCTAAAGCACACTGAACAACGATCTCAAGATTCCCGCTATCAGCACTTGCTAACACTTGTGTCCTTTTACTTTACGTCTAAATATCATCGCTATACAACGATTTAAACGTCTTGAAAATGGAACTGAATTCATCAATCCAATACACATCGCAAAACAACGCCACAACTCCAAGTAACCACCAAACCTCTATGAACTGACCAATCAACGATGAGCCCCTCCCTTGTCGCCTGCAGCCACCTATCACCATCAAGTCGCAGTTATCTTCCATCCAGAAAGCTGCAGTCAGCACCTGCAGAGCTCCTGTTGCCTTCTACATCGTCTTCGTCAGTGTTTCTCCAGGCTTAGCAGTTGGGTCTAGTCCTGACTCTTCTCTCTTCGACTCAAGACATTCCTCTCACCGTCTATTCTTGGCCTGTCCCCACTTGCCCCTCGCCCCTCGTGGGTCCTTACCTGTGAGTCCGTGTTGTTGTTGTTGTTGTTGTTGTTGCAGCGTGAGTCTTGTGTACGGGAAAGTAGCAGTGTGAGTCTTGTGTACGGGAAAGTAGCAGCGTGAGTCTTGTGTACGGGAAAGTAGCAGCGTGTCTTGTGTACGGGAAAGTAGCAGCGTGAGTCTTGTGTACGGGAAAGTAGCAGCGTGAGTCTTGTGTACGGGGAAGTAGCAGTGTGAGTCTTGTGTACGGGAAAGTAGCAGCGTGAGTCTTGTGTACGGGAAAGTAGCAGCATGAGTCTTGTGTACGGGAAAGTAGCAGCGTGAGTCTTGTGTACGGGAAAGTAGCAGTGTGAGTCTTGTGTACGGGAAAGTAGCAGCGTGAGTCTTGTGTACGGGAAAGTAGCAGCGTGAGTCTTGTGTACGGGAAAGTAGCAGTGTGAGTCTTGTGTACGGGAAAGTAGCAGCGTGAGTCTTGTGTACGGGAAAGTAGCAGCGTGAGTCTTGTGTACGGGAAAGTAGCAGCATGAGTCTTGTGTACGGGAAAGTAGCAGCGTGAGTCTTGTGTACGGGAAAGTAGCAGCATGAGTCTTGTGTACGGGAAAGTAGCAGCATGAGTCTTGTGTACGGGAAAGTAGCAGCGTGAGTCTTGTGTACGGGAAAGTAGCAGCGTGAGTCTTGTGTACGGGAAAGTAGCAGCATGACGGGAAAGTAGCAGCATGAGTCTTGTGTACGGGAAAGTAGCAGCGGGAATCTTGTGTACGGGAAAGTAGCAGAGTGAGTCTTGTGTACGGGAAAGTAGCAGCGGGAATCTTGTGTACGGGAAAGTAGCAGAGTGAGTCTTGTGTACGGGAAAGTAGCAGCGTGAATCTTGTGTACGGGAAAGTAGCAGCGTGAGTCTTGTGTACGGGAAAGTAGCAGCGGGAATCTTGTGTACGGGAAAGTAGCAGCATGAGTCTTGTGTACGGGAAAGTAGCAGCGTGAGTCTTGTGTACGGGAAAGTAGCAGCGTGAGTCTTGTGTACGGGAAAGTAGCAGCGGGAATCTTGTGTACGGGAAAGTAGCAGCATGAGTCTTGTGTACGGGAAAGTAGCAGCGTGAGTCTTGTGTACGGGAAAGTAGCAGCGGGAATCTTGTGTACGGGTAGCAATGTCTTAGCAGCATGAGTCTTGTGTACGGGAAAGTAGCAGCATGAGTCTTGTGTACGGGAAAGTAGCAGCATGAGTCTTGTGTACGGGAAAGTAGCAGCGTGAATCTTGTGTACGGGAAAGTAGCAGCATGAGTCTTGTGTACGGGAAAGTAGCAGCGGTGTACGGGAAAGTAGCAGCGTGAGTCTTGTGTACGGGAAAGTAGCAGCGGGAATCTTGTGTACGGGAAAGTAGCAGCGTGAGTCTTGTGTACGGGAAAGTAGCAGCGTGAATCTTGTGTACGGGAAAGTAGCAGAGTGAGTCTTGTGTACGGGAAAGTAGCAGCGGGAATCTTGTGTACGGGAAAGTAGCAGAGTGAGTCTTGTGTACGGGAAAGTAGCAGCGGGAATCTTGTGTACGGGAAAGTAGCAGAGTGAGTCTTGTGTACGGGAAAGTAGCAGCGTGAATCTTGTGTACGGGAAAGTAGCAGCGTGAGTCTTGTGTACGGGAAAGTAGCAGCGGGAATCTTGTGTACGGGAAAGTAGCAGCATGAGTCTTGTGTACGGGAAAGTAGCAGCGTGAGTCTTGTGTACGGGAAAGTAGCAGCATGAGTCTTGTGTACGGGAAAGTAGCAGCATGAGTCTTGTGTACGGGAAAGTAGCAGCATGAATCTTGTGTACGGGAAAGTAGCAGCATGAGTCTTGTGTACGGGAAAGTAGCAGCATGAGTCTTGTGTACGGGAAAGTAGCAGCATGAATCTTGTGTACGGGAAAGTAGCAGCATGAATCTTGTGTACGGGAAATTACAATTGGTGAAAGTTTAAAACCCATCAGATGAGTCATTCTCCAGTTACGGCGTGGATTCCAACGATTCCAACTTATTTTTATTATTTTGCAACATCAAATTAGTGCCAGGAGACTTTCTTCCTGGCACTAAGATGCACCAGACATTAAATATTGGAGTCGTTCAGAAGAGGTATTCTGAAAATTATTAAATGTTATTTAAAAGAATAAAAAATCTTGCTATTTTACACATAAAATGGTCAGGTCTGGACCGACACATTTCAGTTTCACTCTTTCCTTTCGTCCAAGTTCTTGGTAGACTTTCTGAGCTCTTGATCCTCCGCCACTGAGAGTTTTGGAAGCTATTAAGCCATTCCAAGATACTGGCAATTAATTCAGAAACTTTGGTCGTAGGACACATAAACATTCCAATTATTCCTGCAATTTAGCCTCCGTTACCGGGAACATGAGTTGAAAATTTGAAGCCGATTGGACGATTCGTTCTCGAATTCTGAGCGAAATTAATTCGAAAAACTGTTGCAAGAAAACAATTCCGGCAATAAAGTTCCAGGCGAAACAGGAGGAGGCGGGGTTCTAGTGGAACCATCCACTAGTCTAAGGTCTTCGTCCAAAGGTTGGACAAGTTTTGAAGAATTCTTTGTATCAAGACCCCAATTAGACCTACTTAGGCTAGTGGATGGTTCCACTATGACCCCGCCTCCTCCTGCTTCGCCTCACCTGACTACAGTACATAAGCCACGTCTACGGCCCAGTGCTGTACATTCTACAAGATTGATGGACTAAACACATCGACTCCAGGCTGAGGGACTGATTACCTCAAACTGATGAAGCCACTTGGTGGCGAAACGTTTCCTCAATAAAGATTCCCATATGTTTCATAAGTGTCTCAATCTTCAACTTGTCGGTTTTTTTCAACCAATTATCACAACAGAGTTGTGGATGAGTGGATCAAACTCCCGAGTACCGTATAGAAGCTAAGACGTTGTGTAGTTTTAAAAATCGGTTGGATAAATATGAGTGAGTGTGGGTGGGTGTGAGTTTGACCTGACTAGCTTGTGCTACTAGTTCAGATTGACAAGGTTCAGATTGGAGAGAAGACGTCGTCGTTCCTGCTCTTCAGCTGAGCAACTCTGAACACTGTTGCTCGAGAATTTACTTGGGTTATCCTGAGTAGTTCTTCACCAGAGCTGAGAGGAGACTTGCTTGCAGTCACTTCGAGCCCCATCCCATCAAGAGGGTAAGGCGGTGACTTGCTTGCTTGTTCACCCCTCTCATCCCCATCCCCCCATCCTTCCCCATCCTCCCCTCACCCATACAACAACACTGGCCCACACACTTAACACACTACATACATTGCTATCCTTCTGACTGTCCTATCTTCTTCTTTTTCGGCAACTTCGCTTTGGCGAGTTAACACAAGGCATTTTGACCATCTGGTAGCCCGTGTGGTTTTTTAAAATCCAGCCGATCTTTGCCTTGGGCCCTTTCCCCTCACTACTCGAGGGTAGGCTATCTTAGGGGCTGACCTTCATAAGTCAGCTGAAATAGGATGTTAGGCTAACATTAAGGAAAGATACCTTTTTGTTAAGCAACTCCTCTGCCAGATGCACCTTCCCAGGCATCATGGCGAGGATTCGTGTAAGATTACGCATTGATGGAAATCAAATGTCCATGAAAGACATTCTCAAATGTATTTGCTCGAACTCAACTGTTGCTCCAGTGGATGTTTTTCAAACCCACGCTGGAGCAGTACTTCTCCTATCTTCAGAAGAAGAGTTACTTCAACTACTAAAGCATGATGTCTTGGATAAACTGAAGACTTTTGGTGTTACCCCAGTTGCACCTGACAGCTATCAAGCTCAGAGGACTGTGTTTGTGGCCAGAATCAACAGTTTTATGAAACACAGCACTGTTAATGAAATTGTTGATAACATTAATACCGAGAATTCTGACCTTAGGGCTGTAGAAGCTCATAAATTCTCGAATCCCAACAACAATAAGGTAACTTTAAAATTAATACTCGAGACACCTGAGGAGGCCAAACTTGTGTGTCAAAATGGCTTCAAATGTTTTAGCACCAGATGTACATCTGACCAAATTTCTCTGGAACGCTTTGTCAGTGTAACACAATGTTTCAAGTGTTATGCCTTTGGTCATAACAACAACAAATGCAGTACACAAGGGCAAATTTGTAGCATTTGCTCTGGCCAACATTCGTATCGTGATTGTACCAATAAAAATTCACCTAAATGTGTCCTGTGTAATGGAAAACATCATGCTGTTTCTGCTATTTGTCCTGAAAGAAAAAAGGAAATGCAGAAAATTCTTGACGCCAAGAAACTATCCACTTCTAAGAAGACCACTCCCCAGGCACCGCCAACCATGTCCCAAACTTCCTTCCCAGCTCTGCCTGGATCAAGTGGGACTCCTCAGGTCTCTACCACTGGTTCCAATGTTTGGAATTCTGCCCCTCTTGGAGCGCCCCAATCTAACCCTCACTTACAACAGACACAACAACAAGGTTCAGTCGCATCTCATGTGTCTCAGGTATCCACAGACGGGGATATAACGAGAGCACAACTAATGTACTTTGTGGCCAAAGACACAGCAGGTGGTGATATTCAACTCTGCTCTCGTGTTTTAAATGATCTGTTAAAGGCTAATGGGATCACTCCCATCATTATCCCTGAAAATGTGAAGGCCATTATGACCCAGCCTTCTAATAACAAGAAGTATGTACCATACTCTACATCTAAAAATAAGCCTAAGTCATCCCTGGCCCAGGGATCGCCCTCCTCGCAAACCCAGGTTGTCAACTCCTCTCAACCCGATAAGTCAACACCTGAACAGAACAATGCCCCAGAAAGTGGTGCCTACTCTCTCGCTATTGTAGCTGATCCTGTTGAACAGGAACTTTCCCAAGGTAACTCACCTTGCCTATCTAATATTCACTTGGAGCCTACACAGTCTCCCATTAACTCTCACGAGCCTCTGCTTCCTGAAACTGAGAATAGCATACCTCAGTTTTATGATGATGACTCTAACGACTCTAACGATTCTAATGAGTCTGTTAATATTACTGCCTCTAGTGAAGATGATGGCATTTTTAATACACAAGCATCCACGCAAAAGTTCTCTCCTCCCCTTGACGAGTCCAGCAGGGATAGTGTAGATACAACACATGACATTACTTGCAGGCGTTCAGAACGCAGTGTACGATCGAAGAATAAGAAATAATGGGGATTACAATCTTCCAACTTAATGTTCAACATTTCTTTAATAACCGTTACCTTCTTGAGGTTGAACTACATAACTATAATCCCGATGTTATACTTTTGAACGAGACAGCTGCAAGAGTTGATCAACATATTAAATTACGTGGATACTGTACTGTGGAGAAATCGAGAGGACCGTTTAGTGGTGTAGCCATCTTGGTTAAATTAGGATATACATTTAAAAATATTCATGTGGATGAAGATAACATTCTTGCAATAGAACTAACAACGTCTCATGGACAACTAGTGATAGGAACTGGATATTTTCCCCCGAGACAGCCATATATAGAGTCAATTCCTCTACATAGGATATTAAGCAGAAATATTCCAACAATTCTAGCTGGAGATTTTAATGCTCATCACCCTGCCCTCTTCAACTGTGGAGCTGGTATTCCACTGGGTGACTTAAAAGGAAAACAACTCTTTAATATCATGACAGCTAGAAACTTGTCATTTCAAGGCCCATTCTTCAAATCGTACATTGGACCTCATCCAGGAACACCAGATATAGTACTGACAAACAGAGACTGTGACATCTTTCACTGTCGTATATCTCCTGGTGGAAATGTAGGATCTGACCATATCCCTGTTATAATACAACTACAAACTTCTCCATTTAGAATACCTGTACCTCCTAAACCCAATCTTAACACCCTAGGATTTGACCCCTTCAGGGCATATCTGGGTGAGGATGAAATTGTGTCTTTGGAAAATCTACCTTCCAGTGCAATTGATGATGCAATCAGGTCCCTGCACAATCGAATAATTGAAGCTACCAATGCAACTTGCCAATTAGCTTCCACAAAGATATACCAACAATATAAACCTACTAGAGAAATTAGAGACACTTTAAGAAATTATCAAGCAGAATGTCGAAGGCATCTTCAAACGCGACAACCACCAGCAGCTACACTGCACCGATTAAGGCACGAATTAATTAACATGATTAGTCAACACAAACGAGACATATGGAAATTTCTAGTTCTTCAAGCTAATCAATATAAACGTGAACCAGCAAAATTTTGGAGTAAGATCCGACAACTTTTAGGGGCAAAGCACAAGGCTCCTAACTACCTAGTTCATACCTTCACTGATGAGGATGATGAAGATGTTGAAATTAAACTTGACGATCCACAGGACCAGGCTAATTTGATGGGTGATGTATGGGAGAAAATTCTCACTCACAATAACAGTCGTCAATTTAATAATAATCATTATCAGTTA
>NW_027197040.1:0-70556 GCF_038502225.1 Cherax quadricarinatus | reverse complement strand
ACTCACGCACCAGCATATCTCTCTCTCTTAGCTTGCATCGTCAAGCCTCATCTCACCAACAATCACTTATGCACCAGCATTTAGCACTGCTATTCCTCCTCACCCCAACACCTTTACACTCTACTACCTCCACCAACCATCCTCAACACAGCCCCTACCATCATCACTCACCACCATCCATCCCCGACGCACGCAGGCACGCACGTGTGCGCGTGTGTATATATATATATATATATATATATATATATATATATATATATATATATATATATACCTCTATTTCTCTTGCCACAACCATTCCCTATAACTTTATATGCCTGTGTGTTTGTGATATATGCATTATGTTATAATATATCCGAGGTACTTAAGACTTCATACACCTTTTTTTGAGAGAAAAAAATTATTCTTTAAGTTAGGTTTAAGTCATGTGTGAAGAACTAATTTGCTTCTGATATGAGCCATGCTATAATCACTCTTCCTTATAATATATCTAACCTAACGTTTAATTATATACATCGTAGCATTTTGTAAACATGTTTGGGTTATTGTTTTATTTAAGTGATAATAATTATATGCCCGTGGCACTATTGTGTGAGGGAACTCCCCATAAAGTTGCGGTCATCATATGACCGCAACTTTATGGCGTCAGGAAACACATCCTGAATCTGACAAACCTTACCTAATCTAAGGCTAGTCTATTGTGTCTCGGCTAAGCCACACTCTTTCTTGTCCAAGCCTCTTCCAACTATCCAGTGAAGTTTTTAATTGTTATATTATAGCATTTTACATAGAGATAATTACGCAGTGTTAAAGCAGATTAGAAAATGTAATAGAATTATTTCATAGAATTTCATGACACTTCTACAAAAAAAAATTATATAATTAAATTTACTTAAACTTTTACATTGATTTCATTTAAAATCTTCGAATTTAAGTGTCCTGGTATACAAACTATTATGTTTAAAGTAGATAATAGCATACTATTTCTTAATCGTTCGTGTTTATGCAATGTTTCTTATTTCCCTTCAGGTGCACCCCAAGGGATGGATGGGGCGTGTAGAGCAGTGTGAGGAGCAGCCAGAGGACATTCTCCCCTAGCAGTGATGTCACTTGTTAAGTCTTACTCACACCGAATTGTCGTTATCATAGTTTTGTAATTCTCGTCGTCCGTAGGTAACGTTCTAATGGTAGCGGAAGTAGGAAGGCAGACAGCGTGTGCTGTGAGAGGCGACAGAGAGAGGTATTTACCATAGCACGAGATAAGTGTTTAGCATGTCGGAGGATAGCCATTACAGTAGTCTGGTAGCACTTCAGTGCCTTCCTGTGTATAATTCCCTAGTTTATTTTGCGGGCTTTGAACTTCAGTTCTTAGAGCTGTTTCCCCGCTTCACCAAGTAGTGAGTGGGTATCTGGGTGTTACTCGATTGTTGTGAATCATCCTGGAGAAGAGGATGAAAGGACCCAATGGAATTTAGTCCGACTGAGCAAGTACACGAATGAAAGTTTCTTGGAGTATTCTATACGTTACAGAATTAAAACGTTTTTGATACACAATTAATGGAATTCGTACTATATACGAGTCTCTGACACTCGGTATACAAAAAAATTGAAATAGCGCCGAAACTAAGTGAAATATTTATAGATTATTGTGCTAAATAAACCAAGATATCAGTATTTGACGAAAATAACAAGGGGTATTAGTTTTAAATTCGTAATCAGATGAGTAAAATGAAGGAATGGACGGTAGTCTTGCTCGTGTAGCAATAATTACGTTATTTAACCCACCGTAAAGTAATTACCAGTCGTGTGTTGGGGGGCTGAGGGGGTGGTGGAATCCTTCCCAGATTGGGTTTTCTGTACTGCACCCGTCAGTGTCTTCACCAGGTTTTGTTCACTTTGGTTTTTCGTTTTGTTTGGGTAAATATGCGTGAAGGTCGCCTGTGTTGGAGGAGTGACTGCTCCTCCTTTTTTAGTGAGCACACTATATCCCTTTACCTTCTGAGAGATGGTTGTTTTGTAGATACTACGATCTAGATTCTAGACAATACCTGTTATGGTCTCTGTAATAATATAATTATAATCATGGGGGAGCGCTAAACCCGTATGATTATACGATTATACAGTGCATGTGTGGGGGGAGAAGTATTCAGGCTCAATTTAGGGAACCGGAGCACAGATTCAATTCCCTAGATCAAGAGCCCCTCACCAGCGTCAGGGAACCTCCCTTGAGGGATCTCTCTCTCTGTCTATATATATATATATATATATATATATATATATATATATATATATATATATATATATATATATATATATCCTGCTCATTTCTGCAGCTGTATAGCCCTTGTGGCTTAGCGCTTCTTTTTGATTATAATAATAATACTCATTTCTGCAACACTGTAAGCTCCTGATATGTTGACTGCAACACGAAAGGCCTAAAGTGTGTGTGTGTGCTCACCTATTTGTGGTTGCAGGGGTCGAGTCTTAGCTCCTGGCCCCACCTCTTCACTGGTTGCTACTGAGTCCTCTCTCTCCCTGCTCCATGTGTGTACTCACCTAGTTGTACTCACCTAGTTGAGGTTGCAGGGGTCGAGTCCAAGCTCCTGGCCCCGCCTCTTCACTGGTCGCTACTAGGTCACTCTCCCTGAACCGTGAGCTTTATCATACCTCTGCTTAAAGCTATGTATGGATTCTGCCTCCACTACATCGCTTCCCAAACTATTCCACTTCCTGACTACTCTGTGGCTGAAGAAATACTTCCTAACATCCCTGTGTGTGTGTGTGTGTGTGTGTGTGTGTGTGTGTGTGTGTGTGTGTGTGTGTACTCACCTAATTGTGCTCACCTAGTTGAGGTTGCAGGGGTCGAGTCCAAGCTCCTGGCCCCGCCTCTTCACTGGTCGCTACTAGGTCACTCTCCCTGAACCATGAGCTTTATCGTACCTCTGCTTAAAGCTATGTATGGATCCTGCCTCCACTACATCGCTTCCTAAACTATTCCACTTCCTGACTACTTTGTGGCTGAAGAAATACTTCCTAACATACCTGTGATTCATCTGTGTCTTCATCTTCCAACTGTGTCCCCGTGTTGCTGTGTCCGTGTTGCTGTGTGTGTGTGTGTGTGTGTGTGTGTGTGTGTGTGTGTGTGTGTGTGTGTGTGTGTGTGTGTGTTCTCATCACTAAAACTGTGTATATAATTTCATCTGCATCTCTCTCGCTAGAGAAGCATTCTTAGAGTGAGTGAAGGAGCAGGAACCCTTAACATTTGTCTCAGTGGTAAAAGTGAATCAGCAGTTAGAAACTTCCGGTGCAAGCACACGGTAAGGGTCGGGAAATGTGGGCTTCCGGCGATCCCATTCTCGAGAACTTCCACCGTCCTCCAATCACTTGTCTCTCTCTCTGTCTATCCCCAAAGCTCACTTATCTACTATCACTTATCTGTCAGTCACTTTCATATGCCTATCAGTCACTCCGCCAGGTGACCAATCCACTCAAGAAACTAACTGATAAACACATTCAGTGGACTAAAGGTATACGTGTATAAGTTTGTCTTATTGATACTTATCTTTGTTATGTTAGACACAGGTAGACAGGTGTAAGGGGCAGGCAGACAGGTATAAGAAGCAAGTATACAAGCGTAAGGAGCAGTCACTGAATTATACCATCACCTGCTTTACACCTGAGCGAGCTACAGGTGGTCTGCGGACACCGGAAACTCATCAACACTCACCAGGTGGACGCAAGACTGGGGAGGTTAATTATTGTCTATGTCATTTTCTTACCATTGAAAGTTTAAGGTCTACATGGGTCATTAAGGCCGCAGTTCACCTATAAATTAATATCACAAACACTTTAATCTCTAAAATACGATTAAACTGTGTAAATGCACATACACCCCTGTGTATACTGCTTAAAGGGTACATTTAAGTATATTGTTTCTGTTGTTTAAGATGCTATAAAATGGTGAAGGGGTGAAGGTCGCCACTACCAGCAGCTTCAGAAGACGGAGAAAGTGCTCACTTAGCACCAACATGGCTCCCTAACCGTCCTGGCAAGGTCACCCTCGGAAATAATACTTACAATTTTCCATGTTTTAGGCTGTCATTTTTATTTATAACATGCAGCTGCTGTTAGCTCTTGCAGTATGATCTTTTGGATTATCACAATGCTTATTCCGTCATTTGCAAGTTAGTAATTAAATTAATGTTGATTTGTTATTACAGTACATGATACCTCCAGACTCTAAATAGTTAATGTTCACCGTTAAAACTTATCCAGCCAATGTTTATACAAAACAAAATGGGGTTAAACTATCAATGGAATTTTCTTGATATTCATTTAAAGGCAAAGAAGAGCTGCTGCTAGCTGATATTAACGTGATTCTTTTAGTTACTAGATGTTGTATTTAATTGTTGACCTACTCGCCTACAATAGTGCTTAGCTAACACTACTTTGGTAGTGTTAACTAAGCAACATCCTATAGATAAAGAAAACGGGAATACTCTTTGATTGAGTTTACGCAAGTATGGGATTCCGTGAAAGTTTACATTTAATAACAATAGTAGTACTAATATTATTAACATACTTAAAACAACGATTACTGAATAGAGGACTGAGCCGGCGTCACCCCTTGCGCGGAATGACCCACACGGATTTAGCTTCCTAAAACAGACTGACATATTTATTGTAACTTTGCTCTTATAACAATTTAACGGAGAAATAATACTCTTCATATCTTTGTCAGCAGCTCTTGTCATAACTTCAAAAACTACCTATGGAAAAATATATTAAACACAGTGGGTGAAAAAGGTGGACGTCCCTAGTGAAGAGGGGCGAGTTAGTTTACCGGTTAAAGGGATAGATCCAGGAATAGGTAGGCCAGCCACAGGTAAAACTATAAATCGACCAATGTGCAACCATTGTCGCAATTATTTACCCTTGACGTCACTGTTGACACAGGTTTTCACTTTCTACCCTGAAATTGCCAGTGGTTTTTCGTCTGCGGTAGTTGACGCATGCAGTCTGACAGTTGACCCTCAATGGTGTTTCTACTACACGCTTGTGAAATGCCTTTTTGGTACACTGTTTTTGTCCTAACATATATATATATATATATATATATATATATATATATATATATATATATATATATATATATATATATATATATATATATATATATATATATATATATATATATATATATATATATATGTGTGTGTGTGTGTGTGTGTGTGTGTGTGTGTGTGTGTGTGTGTGTGTATTCGTGAGCGCAAATAAAGGTACGAAAAGATCACACGAGTGCAGAAATATGTGGGTTTATATAGTGATATATTTGGTATAACCGAGGATATATATTTCCTCTTCTTCCGCCAATAAGACTGTGGCCAATTCTTGCCCAGAGTAAATAACACTATATCGAATACCAGATAAGTGGGTGACGCAAGCGCTAGATTATATCAGGAATGGCAGACAAGTGGGGCTGACTAGGGGTAGGGGGTTTGTCGTCTAGGTCAGCGGGAACTGATGTTTTTGCTCTCCTCTTGACCTTAATCGTGTGTACAGATGGGGGCCTTGTGTAGACCCGCATTACCGTGTATTGTGCAACAACACGTTCGTAATATAGACAGACTTATAAAAAACATAATGAGCTCAATTCTAAGGTACTTCCTCACCAACTTCCTGATACAGGTTTTGGTGTAAACTGTAAAATTTGTACCAGGCTAGATCCGTTCTCAATTATATTTTGAAAATTTTAATAAAATAATTAGATTACATTTGTTTTCGATAAAAAAAAATAGACACAATCCCAGTTTGAGTTTCTAGAAAGCATTTATTTTTGCAATTTTCTTAAGATACATTCCGCAGATATTTTTACTCACCATTGGTAATAATACTTCCAGTAGATCTGGAGTGTCTTATACATTAACATTTTTGCCTATAATATATAACTTCCAGCAGAACTGGAATTTCTTACATATTTGCATGGAATATTTCCCAGAGTGCAACCCATGAAGGTCGACTAACACCCAGGTACCTATTTTTACGACTGGGCGCACAAATGGTGTAGAATAAACTTGCAGCGAGGCAGAGATTAATAAAAAAAATAAGCAAATGTGACATTACTTTTTACACACACAATAACTTAGTGAAGGTAATAACGGTGCCCGGAGATTAGCAGCCTCTGCCATCTTTCTCTTTACAAGGATCTCTTAAAGAATTATCACTATAGGGAACATGTTTTTACAGCTTATAATAAGTCATTGTAGCTTATAACAAGTTATTATGCTTCACGACAAGTCGTTGTAGATTATAAGAATGTACCTCACTTCAAGGAAAAGTATCTTGATGTCGATGAGGGGCTCTTAATGCATGATTGTGGAAAAGGAAACTTGTGTACAGTTCAGAGCATTTATTAATGGAAACGTTTCGCCACTAGTAGCTTCATCAGTCCCTAGGACTAATGAAGACACGCGTGGCGAAATTTTTCCATTAATTAATGTCTTGAAATGTACGCGTGTCCTTTTCGTTCTTGATGCATGGAATGGGGCCTGTTCTTCCCTGCCTTCGATCGCACCTGATTGCCTTCCAGGCTATGATGACTCCTACGAATTTAGCTCTTCCCTAAATATAATAATAATAATGTAGATCATGTCATTGAAGTTAATAAGAAACGTGTGAACAACTCATAGTGACTTGTTATAAGTCATAATGGCTTATAACAAGTCACTATGACTTATGATACTGCAAACTATGATAAGAAAAAAAAAACACTATCGATTAATCTTATAACAGATGGTGGCATTTGAGTCCAACCAATTAATTCGTTGGAATAAAAAAAAGAAGTAAATCCATTATCTGTTGTAGGCTGCTGCTGCTGAAGCCTTGAACGCTGCCTCGCCTGTTATAAATTATTGTAAATATACTTCAACCCTTCCCGGAACACGAGTGAAATTCGTGCAGATTTCAACGTTACCTGATCCACAACCAACTTGCTGCCAGACGTGTCGCGACTGGTTTCTGCTTTTAATTTCCTTACGGTAACATGTTTTTTTTTTTTAAGTTTGCGTAAGTTATCCTAACTGTATTAGAAAATTAATGTATTAAATGTAAAAATGAGCTATCCATAAAGGGATACTTTTTTGCGGATTGTCGGCTAGGGACAATTTGCTAAACTGATGGTAAGAGTTCAAGAGACCTTTACCAAGACTATATGAGATAAACTGTTACCATAACTGTTTATTTTTATTATCCAATGGCCTTGTTGAGTAGGAATAACGGCTTGCCACTTAGAGGTATGATTGAGAAGACAATAGTGTTGCCTTACTACGACATACTGTGGGAACCTCTTGCCAGCTTCTCGCTCTCACTAAATCCAATGATGAAATACCATGGGAGATGCGCAGTAAAAGTGCAAAAAAAATATTATATCGTAATCTCCTTGTGACATTGTTTTGCGTCAGCTCCAGATTTTCAGCTACCTTTTGGAACTATATTGATTGCTTCCCGTTTGAGATGTATTTGGTAGTGAATTTTTAATAAATTTATTTATATCATTTTAATATAGGCTACATCTCAACATGCTAGTATTTAACCCGATAAAAAGGCGGATGGGATGTTTCAAGAACAGGAACGTAAGTGAAGAAAATGCAGCAAGCCTACTGACTCAAGCTAGACTGATGCAATTCACACCCCTCAAGGAAGGTTCCTTGATGTTGGTGAGGGGCTCTTGATTTAGGGAATTGAATCTGTGCTCCAGTTCCCCGAATTAAGCCTGAATGCCTTCCACATCCCCCCCAGGCGCTGTATAATCCTCCGGGTTTAGCGCTTCCCCCTTGATTATAATAATAATAATGCAATTCACACCTACTCATGTGCCCCTCCAACGTATATTTAAAGTTCCACTCATCTACAACTCTATTTCCAATAACCTTTCTAAATCTAAATTTCTCCAACTTAAATCCATTGTTACTAGTACTGTCTTGGTTAGATATGTATTTTCAACACGCTATTTATATTTCTTTTATTTATTTTTGTTTTCCATTTGTTATTATTTTTTTTTTTTTTATTATCACACCGGCCGATTCCCACCAAGGCAGGGTGGCCCGAAAAAGAAAAACTTTCACCATCATTCACTCCATCACTGTCTTGCCAGAAGGGTGCTTTACACTACAGTTTTTAAACTGCAACATTAACACCCCTCCTTCAGAGTGCAGGCACTGTACTTCCCATCTCCAGGACTCAAGTCCGGCCTGCCGGTTTCCCTGAATCCCTTCATAAATGTTACTTTGCTCACACTCCAACAGCACGTCAAGTATTAAAAACCATTTGTCTCCATTCACTCCTATCAAACACGCTCACGCATGCCTGCTGGAAGTCCAAGCCCCTCGCACACAAAACCTCCTTTACCCCCTCCCTCCAACCCTTCCTAGGCCGACCCCTACCCCGCCTTCCTTCCACTACAGACTGATACACTCTTGAAGTCATTCTGTTTCGCTCCATTCTCTCTACATGTCCGAACCACCTCAACAACCCTTCCTCAGCCCTCTGGACAACAGTTTTGGTAATCCCGCACCTCCTCCTAACTTCCAAACTACGAATTCTCTGCATTATATTCACACCACACATTGCCCTCAGACATGACATCTCCACTGCCTCCAGCCTTCTCCTCGCTGCAACATTCATCACCCACGCTTCACACCCATATAAGAGCGTTGGTAAAACTATACTCTCATACATTCCCCTCTTTGCCTCCAAGGACAAAGTTCTTTGTCTCCACAGACTCCTAAGTGCACCACTCACTCTTTTTCCCTCATCAATTCTATGATTCACCTCATCTTTCATAGACCCATCCGCTGACACGTCCACTCCCAAATATCTGAATACGTTCACCTCCTCCATACTCTCTCCCTCCAATCTGATATTCAATCTTTCATCACCTAATCTTTTTGTTATCCTCATAACCTTACTCTTTCCTGTATTCACCTTTAATTTTCTTCTTTTGCACACCCTACCAAATTCATCCACCAATCTCTGCAACTTCTCTTCAGAATCTCCCAAGAGCACAGTGTCATCAGCAAAGAGCAGCTGTGACAACTCCCACTTTGTGTGTGATTCTTTATCTTTTAACTCCACGCCTCTTGCCAAGACCCTCGCATTTACTTCTCTTACAACCCCATCTATAAATATATTAAACAACCACGGTGACATCACACATCCTTGTCTAAGGCCTACTTTTACTGGGAAAAAATTTCCCTCTTTCCTACATACTCTAACTTGAGCCTCACTATCCTCGTAAAAACTCTTCACTGCTTTCAGTAACCTACCTCCTACACCATACACTTGCAACATCTGCCACATTGCCCCCCTATCCACCCTGTCATACGCCTTTTCCAAATCCATAAATGCCACAAAGACCTCTTTAGCCTTATCTAAATACTGTTCACTTATATGTTTCACTGTAAATACCTGGTCCACACATCCCCTACCTTTCCTAAAGCCTCCTTGTTCATCTGCTATCCTATTCTCCGTCTTACTCTTAATTCTTTCAATTATAACTCTACCATACACTTTACCAGGTACACTCAACAGACTTATCCCCCTATAATTTTTGCACTCTCTTTTATCCCCTTTGCCTTTATACAAAGGAACTATGCATGCTCTCTGCCAATCCCTAGGTACCTTACCCTCTTCCATACATTTATTAAATAATTGCACCAACCACTCCAAAACTATATCCCCACCTGCTTTTAAACATTTCTATCTTTATCCCATCAATTCCGGCTGCCTTACCCCCTTTCATTTTACCTACTGCCTCACGAACTTCCCCCACACTCACAACTGGCTCTTCCTCACTCCTACAAGATGTTATTCCTCCTTGCCCTATACACGAAATCACAGCTTCCCTATCTTCATCAACATTTAACAATTCCTCAAAATATTCCTTCCATCTTCCCAATACCTCTAACTCTCCATTTAATAACTCTCCTCTCCTATTTTTAACTGACAAATCCATTTGTTCTCTAGGCTTTCTTAACTTGTTAATCTCACTCCAAAACTTTTTCTTATTTTCAACAAAATTTGTTGATAACATCTCACCCACTCTCTCATTTGCTCTCTTTTTACATTGCTTCACCACTCTCTTAACTTCTCTCTTTTTCTCCATATACTCTTCCCTTCTTGCATCACTTCTACTTTGTAAAAACTTCTCATATGCTAACTTTTTCTCCCTTACTACTCTCTTTACATCATCATTCCACCAATCGCTCCTCTTCCCTCCTGCACCCACTTTCCTGTAACCACAAACTTCTGCTGAACACTCTAACACTACATTTTTAAACCTACCCCATACCTCTTCGACCCCATTGCCTATGCTCTCATTAGCCCATCTATCCTCCAATAGCTGTTTATATCTTACCCTAACTGCCTCCTCTTTTAGTTTATAAACCTTCACCTCTCTCTTCCCTGATGCTTCTATTCTCCTTGTATCCCATCTACCATTTACTCTCAGTGTAGCTACAACTAGAAAGTGATCTGATATATCTGTGGCCCCTCTATAAACATGTACATCCTCTTCAAAAATGTCTCCCCCAATTCTAAGTCTTTCCAAAGGGTACAAGTTCAATGCCTTTAGCCTTTTTCTAGTAGGAAAGTTTCTAATACATGAAATCAACTTTGTCATCCTTCTCTGTGTATTTTTGAGCGCATTTATGTCCATCCTGTAATATGGAGACCAGAACTGAGCAGTATAATCTAAATAAAGTCTAACCATGGATATATAAAAATTTATTATTTTATACTTCTTGATATGAAGCCAAGAATTGTATTAACTGCGAACACTCATGCACTGTTGTCTTGGTTTTAATTTTCTGCCAAGCAAAACTCAGATCTTTTTCGTATTCACTTTGACTATGAACTACATTGTTTAGCATCTGCCACTTCTACGACCACGACATCAACCTGTCCAAGTCGTCCTCGTAGTACACTTATAACCAAGTAAATCTTTATTTGGACAACTGTTTGCTTACAGGAGGCCTTTGTAAAACGCTCATGTGTGTACGAAACATCGTTCAAATAAAGGCATACTTTGTTATAAGTCTTTGTACAGCCAATTAGGCAGAGATGTGGGGAAAACAAGGAGCTATTTGAAATCTTTTGCCGTTTTCCGCCAAGGATCTTGATAATGTTTTGTAAGCGTTTTGATGTGGAGGAAAAGTGACTGCGTGCAAGCATTTACTCAGACACAGCCAGAGGGTGGGTGCAAAAGGGCATTATTATTATAATCAAAAAAGAAGCGCTAAGCCACAAGGACTATACAGCGCTGCAGGGCAGGAAGGAAGCGAGGGCATCAGGTGGCAAAAGGGAGATGGATGAGCAACAGGTTACGGATAACAGCGGGGCAGTGGATGGTGAAAGGGTAAAGGGCAGCAAGAGACTGAACCAGAAAGGGCTGAGGGGAGTGCGAAAAGTATCATCAGAGTTTGTGGAGTAAATCAGTCGTTGTCAAGAAGTCAATGAGAGAGTCAGGATTAAAGGAGGGTCCATCAGCAAGAAGGGAAGGTAAAGAGAGAGTAGGAGAACGAAGACGACGTTGGAGGTAAATTCTGCGTGCTCGTTGATAGAGAGGGCAGTCTAACAGAATGTGCAAAAGGGCAGTGAAAGGAAACAAGCGCATCTCCTTCTGCTTGTTAGGGGGAAGATGTATTCATAACCTATTTTTTTTATCTATCTCAGTATGTGAGGTTGTGGGTGGGGTCACCCAGCCGGTCTATTAACCTGACCTCCGTCCTCTCATCCTGTCTTTCTTCTTCGTTATTCACTGAGGGCAAATTATGGGCTCTTGACTAAATTAAGTCCCAAGAAGCGTATAGGTATCGACCTCCTCCTCCTCTGCTTTTACATATGTTAGTTTAATTCTTGCTCTGCGTTTTGCTTTTTCTCTATTGCCTTTTGTTTCTTGTTCTTTTTATTATTATTAGGAATAATCGTAATTTATCTAATCTTTATATTACAATTCAGCCATATCACAGTAGATAAAATTATGAAGGAAAATTTATGAGGTCACTACCAGAGAAAAAGTAATTAGTCGTCAGTTCTTGCTAATTAAAGTCGGTGGAATATTTATGCGAGGAAGTGGTGCTCTATATTCAGGATTAAGCCAAGATTATTTATTTTAATGACTACCTACGATTTTTTGGAGTTTTAACTCTGCTGGCTGAAAGCTCCGTGAATGTTGCCTCACTCAACGCCACAATTACTGTTGTTAGGTAAGATACATATGCAACAGTTAGACAATTTTATTCCGAAACGTTTCGCCTACACAGTAGGCTTCTTCAGTCGAATACAGAAAGTAGGCAGGAACAGTAGAGATGTGAAGACGATGTAATCAGTCCATCACCCTTGAAGTCGTAGAATTTGAGGTTGTCAGTCCCTCGGCCTGGAGAAGTTCAGTTCCATAGTCAGGAACTATCTGAAGATCAAGCGACAGTGCGGAGACTTAAATACTGTCGGAAGGAGAGGTGCAGAGTAGTAGTAGTAGTAGTGAGAATGTAGCCACTGAGAGGTCATGTCCCTCTCAGATCCAATACTTCTCACTTGAAAAGCTTGTCCAATGTGTTTTCTGTACCAAGATGCCATGTGTTGCAGTGTCTGACAAGATGAACATCAAAATGGTATACAATACCGACAGGTTGTTAGGTAAGATACATATGCAACAGTTAGACAACTTTATTCCGAAACGTTTCGCCTACACAGTAGGCTTCTTCAGTCGAATACTTTCTGTATTCGCCACAATTACTCTTGAAAAATAGTAATCCAAGTAATCGTAGCTCAGGAAAATATTTTGTAGTGAAACAAAGCGATAACAGGGTGGAAATTACACCAGTGATACTACATGCAACTGGTAAGGTGAAAAAAAAAGCTAACGGAATAGCTTTCATATTTCGTCGAACTCCAAGGTGATGTATTATTATTATTATTTTATTATTATTTATTATTAATTATTATTATTATTATTATTATTATTATTATTATTATTACTTCTATTTTGTACTTTGTAAACTGCCAGGAATGCGAGTGTATTAAATGAAAGAGGAAAGAAATGGTATTAACCAATTTTTAGAACCGTTTTTCCGCGGATTTCCGACGGCGTTCTTTCTAAATTATATACTACCGACACAATTCATCGTTGATTCAACAAGTGAGGCTTACGGTATGGAAAAATGAGAGAGGGAACTGACACAGAACAAGAGGTGAGGAGGGGAGTACAAAAGAGGGAGTGGACGCAGGATAAAAGGGAAGTGGAGGAGTATGCATAAAACAAGATGAAGGTGATGTCTTGTCACGAGACGGAGCGGAAGAGTGAAAAAGTTACTAAGTGCTGGGATCAAAAGGTCATGAATCAGCGCTCTATGCTGCAAGTTTCACTCTCATTTACTCTTACGACTGACTCACAGGCTAAAACTAAACCAGAAGTTGGATGTCCTGGCTCTAAGCGAAACAAAGCTGAAGGGGGTAGGAGAGTTTCAGTGGGGGGAAATAAATGGGATTAAATCTGGAGTATCTGAGAGAGTTAGAGCAAAGGAATGGGTAGCAGTAATGTTAAATGATCAGTTATGGAAGGAGAAAAGAGAATATGAATGTGTAAATTCGAGAATTATGTGGATTAAAGTAAAGGTTGGATGCGAGAAGTGGGTCATAATAAGCGTGTATGCACCTGGAGAAGAGAGGAATGCAGAGGAGAGAGAGAGATTTTGGGAGATGTTAAGTGAATGTATAGGAGCCTTTGAACCAAGTGAGAGAGTAATTGTGGTAGGGGACCTGAATGCTAAAGTAGGAGAAACTTTTAGAGAGGGTGTGGTAGGTAAGTTTGGGGTGCCAGGTGTAAATGATAATGGGAGCCCTTTGATTGAACTTTGTATAGAAAGGGGTTTAGTTATAGGTAATACATATTTTAAGAAAAAGAGGATAAATAAGTATACACGATATGATGTAGGGCGAAATGACAGTAGTTTGTTGGATTATGTATTAGTAGATAAAAGACTGTTGAGTAGACTTCAGGATGTACATGTTTATCGAGGGGCCACAGATATATCAGATCACTTTCTAGTTGTAGCTACACTGAGAGTAAAAGGTAGATGGGATACAAGGAGAATAGAAGCATCAGGGAAGAGAGAGGTGAAGGTTTATAAACTAAAAGAGGAGGCAGTTAGGGTAAGATATAAACAGCTATTGGAGGATAGATGGGCTAATGAGAGCATAGGCAATGGGGTCGAAGAGGAATGGGGTAGGTTTAAAAATGTAGTGTTAGAGTGTTCAGCAGAAGTTTGTGGTTACAGGAAAGTGGGTGCAGGAGGGAAGAGGAGCGATTGGTGGAATGATGATGTAAAGAGAGTAGTAAGGGAGAAAAAGTTAGCATATGAGAAGTTTTTACAAAGTAGAAGTGATGCAAGGAGGGAAGAGTATATGGAGAAAAAGAGAGAGGTTAAGAGAGTGGTGAAGCAATGTAAAAAGAGAGCAAATGAGAGAGTGGGTGAGCTGTTATCAACAAATTTTGTTGAAAATAAGAAAAAGTTTTGGAGTGAGATTAACAAGTTAAGGAAGCCTAGAGAACAAATGGATTTGTCAGTTAAAAATAGGAGAGGAGAGTTATTAAATGGAGAGTTAGAGGTATTGGGAAGATGGAAGGAATATTTTGAGGAATTGTTAAATGTTGATGAAGATAGGGAAGCTGTGATTTTGTGTATAGGGCAAGGAGGAATAACATCTTGTAGGAGTGAGGAAGAGCCAGTTGTGAGTGTGGGGGAAGTTCGTGAGGCAGTAGGTAAAATGAAAGGGGGTAAGGCAGCCGGGATTGATGGGATAAAGATAGAAATGTTAAAAGCAGGTGGGGATATAGTTTTGGAGTGGTTGGTGCAATTATTTAATAAATGTATGGAAGAGGGTAAGGTACCTAGGGATTGGCAGAGAGCATGCATAGTTCCTTTGTATAAAGGCAAAGGGGATAAAAGAGAGTGCAAAAATTATAGGGGGATAAGTCTGTTGAGTGTACCTGGTAAAGTGTATGGTAGAGTTATAATTGAAAGAATTAAGAGTAAGACGGAGAATAGGATAGCAGATGAACAAGGAGGCTTTAGGAAAGGTAGGGGGTGTGTGGACCAGGTGTTTACAGTGAAACATATAAGTGAACAGTATTTAGATAAGGCTAAAGAGGTCTTTGTGGCATTTATGGATTTGGAAAAGGCGTATGACAGGGTGGATAGGGGGGCAATGTGGCAGATGTTGCAAGTGTATGGTGTAGGAGGTAGGTTACTGAAAGCAGTGAAGAGTTTTTACGAGGATAGTGAGGCTCAAGTTAGAGTATGTAGAAAAGAGGGAAATTTTTTCCCAGTAAAAGTAGGCCTTAGACAAGGATGTGTGATGTCACCGTGGTTGTTTAATATATTTATAGATGGGGTTGTAAGAGAAGTAAATGCGAGGGTCTTGGCAAGAGGCGTGGAGTTAAAAGATAAAGAATCACACACAGGGTGGGAGTTGTCACAGCTGCTCTTTGCTGATGACACTGTGCTCTTGGGAGATTCTGAAGAGAAGCTGCAGAGATTGGTGGATGAATTTGGTAGGGTGTGCAAAAGAAGAAAATTAAAGGTGAATACAGGAAAGAGTAAGGTTATGAAGATAACAAAAAGATTAGGTGATGAAAGATTGAATATCAGATTGGAGGGAGAGAGTATGGAGGAGGTGAACGTATTCAGATATTTGGGAGTGGACGTGTCAGCGGATGGGTCTATGAAAGATGAGGTGAATCATAGAATTGATGAGGGAAAAAGAGTGAGTGGTGCACTTAGGAGTCTGTGGAGACAGAGAACTTTGTCCTTGGAGGCAAAGAGGGGAATGTATGAGAGTATAGTTTTACCAACGCTCTTATATGGGTGTGAAGCATGGGTGATGAATGTTGCAGCGAGGAGAAGGCTGGAGGCAGTGGAGATGTCATGTCTGAGGGCAATGTGTGGTGTGAATATAATGCAGAGAATTCGTAGTTTGGAAGTTAGGAGGAGGTGCGGGATTACCAAAACTGTTGTCCAGAGGGCTGAGGAAGGGTTGTTGAGGTGGTTCGGACATGTAGAGAGAATGGAGCGAAACAGAATAACTTCAAGAGTGTATCAGTCTGTAGTGGAAGGAAGGCGGGGTAGGGGTCGGCCTAGGAAGGGTTGGAGGGTAAATAAAATCCGTTTACACAAGCATACACAGTAAATTATTTCATAATAAGCTAAGATACGCGGCATAAGGTTAAAAAAAAAAAGGGATACATTATAACCGGACCAGAGAGTTCACCGAGGTCCCTGTAGGCACCTCAGTGATTGTAAGTCTGAAGCCATGTGTACACAGTAAAAACATGTAGTACAATCAGCAGCACGGCACAAATTGCTCAGAGGAACAGGTTCACCTTCAAGCAGGTGGTAGTCATGCATAAGTGCATCGGAGCAATCCTCAATCTTCAGACTTATGTCACTAGGACACCCATTTATATACGTGTCTGTGTGGTAAGAAACAGTAGTTGCTTGTAAATAAACAATATTTTTTATTATAATCTGGGATAATGTTTCAGTTGATGCACGAGTTGTTTCAAACTGGATTTCGTCTCGTGTTATAGCTTCAACTGAATTTCTCCTCATTACATTTACTAGTATCACTAACAATTACTTCGATGAGAGGCAGGAACCCACATGTAGATAGAGACAGGAAAACAGTTTAGTGTATTTCCCGATCTCTTCTTCATCAGTAGTGCTCACTGCACTTCTCTTGAAACAGTTACTTCGATGTTTAGTATTATTCTTGCTGGTAAAATGGTGATACCATTCTTTTTGAGCTTGGCTTTGTTTATTATCTTATTAGGTTAAAGAATGCAAATGATCTACACACTAACATTATATTTTCACCCTTAAAAATGAGGGCTAAATTCCCTCTCCCTATCTGTCTCTCTCTCTCCATATATATATTTTTTATTAACACATCGGCCGATTCCCACCAAGGCAGGGTGGCCCGAAAAAGAAAAACTTTCATCATCATTCACTCCATCACTGTCTTGCCAGAGGGATACTTTACACTACAATTATAAAACTGCAACATTAATACCCCTCCTTCAGAGTGTAGACACTGTACTTCCCATCTCCAGGACTCAAGTCCGGTCAGACAGTTTCCCTGAATCCCTTCGTAAATGTTACTTTGCTCACACTCCAACAGCACGTCAAGTATTCAAAACCATTTGTCTCCATTCACTCCTATCAAATACGCTCATGCACGCTTGCTGGAAGTCCAAGCCCCTCGCACACAAAACCTCCTTTACCCCCTCTCTCCAAACCTTCCTAGGATATATATATATATATATATATATATATATATATATATATATATATATATATATATATATATATATATATATATATATATATATATATATATATGCAAAACAACCACTCTGAAAGAATAGAGAAATTCCAAGCGCTTTCGTGACTACTCACATTATCAAGGAACTATGAAAGTGAAGCATCCAAGGAAGCTATATAAGGGGTCCGGCCAGCACCTCACTATCAGATCCCACAACGGTTAAACACGTGACGCGCGGCGAGCCAACTTGGATAGGTCCTTTGCACAACTCACCCCCCAAGCTATTCTACCCAAGAAAATTTAAAAATTATTTGTCCAGTGTATTATTAAATTCTTTCCAAATTCTATTAATTATAAATGGATCTAATTTATATAAACCAAAGGAAATATTCATATTATTGTCAAAACTGCTTTTTATGAAACAAGATTCAATTATATTCCTGTCGACCATGGACTTGCTTGATACTACTTTCTCAACTTTTTGAAAATCAATTGGATGGTTAAAATCTCTTACATGAATAAATAGAGCATTGGAATCTTGTCCAGTTCTAATGCTATATTTATGTTGTTTTAATCTTAGTTCGAGATTTTTACCAGTTTGACCGTAATAAACTTTATCGCAAATTTTACAAGGAATCTTATAGACACATCCATCAGCATTTTGGGGGGAATTCTTTATCAAAAGTTTTTTTACTGTATCAAGATTTTTGAATACAACTTTAATATTAAAAGTCTTAAGAAGAGAAGGCATATCAACCAAGTTTTCATGGTAAGGGAGAACCAACATATTTTTAGTTGAATAAGGCTGGTTGCCCCTTTTTGGATTATAAAAAGTGTTTCTAGCAACTTTAAAAGATTTATCAATTACATTTCTTGGGTATTTTAAATCATTACCTATTTCATAAATTTTGGATATTTCCTCATCTATGAACTCAGGACTACAAATTCGTAAAGCTCTCAAAAACATTGATGAGAAAACAGACAGTTTGACTCTATCTTGATGCGAGGAATAATAGTGGACATAGAAACAGTTATTTGTAGGTTTTCTGTAAATTTTAAATTTGAATTCATTATTACCCTTAATAATTAAAACATCTAGAAAAGGCAATGAGTTATTTTCTTCAAACTCAACAGTAAAGTTTATAGAATGGGCTAAGCTATTTAATTTTCCAAGAAAATGGTGTATATCTATATATATATATATATATATATATATATATATATATATATATATATATGGAGAGAGAGAGATATATATATATATATATATATATATAGAGAGAGAGAGAGAGAGATTGTACAATGAGATATACACTGAGAAATGTATATGTACTTTGATACTCTGATATGTGTTCACGTTTACCATTCCACTGAAAGGCTAGTGATTCCCATAAATAAATATTAATGGGGCTCGTGTAGGTTTTCCCATACACCTACAAGTAAATTTGGATTAGCATTTAATCTAAACTTTCAAGCGGTATTGGTATTTATATAAGTAAGTTGTCTTGGAGAAGATCTCGTATATGCAAGTTTTCCCTGGCCCACTCACTAGAGTAACCTGAGAGTCCAGTTTTGTAGAGAAAATCTTGTAATCCATTCTCTATATTCAAGGCTTCACAGCAAAGCCTTTTATGCCCGTTAATGGCTACATTTTTTAACAAGTTCCTTGATTTTTATGACTTCTTCCCGATGACTCGGCTCACGTCCCAAGCCTAACCTTTATTAAGCACTAATAATTTGCTACATTACGATGTGCTGAACAGAATGACCGACAAAATGTGATGACCTCCTTTATACATGCTGCATTCTGTATTTAATTATTAGACCGATGAAACCTGCCCACTAAAATTATTATATTTCATTGTCCAAGTCGGATGGTAACGTCGCCATAAGTTTCAGTATCATTTACGTGGCTTATTCGTGCATTATTTCATTCTCTACTTTCTAGTTTTACAACAGATCCAAGCAATACGACTTCTCTAATCGATTATTTGATCGATAATCACTTAAAGCTCTTAGCGTGTAAAATTCAACGGCATGGGTAAGAGGTGACAAATTGCTTATCCTATAACTAACATTACACCATAAAAAATGACCTTTAAGAGATATTTCTAGTGCTAATACAGCACTAAGTTAATGTAGAGGTATGTGGTGATTTTAGTGGAGCAGCACTCGGCCAGGTAGGGTGATCGAAGCCTAGCACCATGGGTAACTTCAAAAGTAAGTTGAACATATAGTGATAATAATAATCAAGGGGGAAGCGCTAAACCCGGAGGATTATACAGCGCCTGGGGGGGGGGGATGTGGAAGGCATTCAGGCTTAATTCGGGGAACTGGAGCACAGATCCAATTCCCTAAATCAAGAGCCCCTCACCAACATCAAGGAACCTTCCTTGAGGGGTGAACATATAGTGAGAAAGGTTGGATCTGAGGATTTGTCTATTAATGGCCTGTAAACCTACTGCAGGCTGCTCTTATGTTAACTAACCTAGCCTGAATATTGTAAATGGATCTGATTGGTCAGATACCCCTTAATCTGCCTCAGACTAAGTGAACACGTACAACACAAGTAAACATCATTATTATATTACAAACAAACGTTAAACCTGTATGTATTCATTATACAACGCTGCTGAAGGAAATATGCCCAGTGACTCCATCCACCTCAAGATCCTGCCCGGGTCCTTGGCTTGCAAACCGCAGGCGTTACCACTGAGTCACTAGAGCGTCATTACATGAACATTAAAATAATAACTTGTCTTGTAAATCGTGAGAAACAAAATGTTATTAGTGTGTGTAAGTACCGCAAGTGTAGGCCCTGCTGTGCCGAATACTTAATCAGGCAGATACGCATATTTCCCGCCACCTCGTCGGTGACCCAGCAAGGCGGGCGAGTGAACTGATAGGTTAGGCAAGATTCGTCAGGAAACAGGACAAATGTTGCCTTAGGCGGGTCTTAGTCATATGATAAACCCGCCACTGGAGCTTTTGATAATCTGATTGAGGCCTTCTACTAGCTTACAGGTCCACCCTTTTAAAAATTAAAATTGTTAATTATATATTAACACAAGTTAAATGAAGTGTAATACTTTATTAAATCAGTTTGAGGACCGTATAATTTATATATGAAGCTCTACATTTAAATGAGAAAATATAAGGCACAAAAACTAACGAGTTAATGGTCGAGAGCAAATATAAAGCACCAAAACTAACGAGTTAATGGTCGAGAGCAAATATAAAGCACCAAAACTAACGAGTTAATGGTCGAGAGCAAATATAAGGCACAAAAACTAACTAGTTAATGGTCGAGAGCAAATATAAAGCACAAAAACTAACGAGTTAATGGTCGAGAGTAGAGTTATTCCATAAGATTGTTAAGGTAGCTCTAGCACAGTGTTTAGCACACTCAGTTCACTACCAAAGGAACGAAGGGTTGAACCCCACACGACGCTGGACGTACGAGCAAGGCTCGTACGTCCAGCGTACCATGGTCATTAAGTTTGCAGTTGACTTGTACACCAATCAAAAAGTATTTTAATCCGTGAAACAGCGATTCAAGTAAGCTCTCATTTTATACATCCTCAGAGCATTTACACCGCTGCTCTGTGTATATAGCTCCCACTGTCTGTTATTTAATATTTTTAGCTTTTTATTTTTTATATAATTTTCAGTATAAATTGAATTCTGCTGGGAAAAGTCGCATCTTAATTACTTTTCTTTTAATGTGATATCTCTGAGTAATTGGCACTTGTGGTGTCTCATATATTTTTTAATAACGTTTCTTGTTCGGTGAGACAGTCACCATGAAACTGCCATACCAGAGTCTAGCTTGGCAAAAGTGAGGGTTATGGTTATATATCAGATAAGTAACAAACAGACGAATGAAGTCACAGGAGTGGGGGGGGGTCTCAGCTGGTCACAAAGGGAAAATTCATACGCCCTCAAAACAATGGAATTTCTGGCATTAACGGTGTTATGTTAGGGTTAACCATATTAGCTACACGAGGGTCATCAAAACTATTTTACCTGTACACCTCTAAGTATACCTTAATAGAATCACACATACACTTAACGCCGTCGGTATGTTCTTGGAAACTGCGACTTTAAGCGAAACGACGTATAACGAAACCACACCTCACTGTCATTGTAAAACCCCTTTAAAACTTCTAGTTTTGCTTCTGTCACACTTCTCTATTTTCGTAACCACAGACATCAAAGGTGCATAGTGCACCATCAGCACTCATTGTAACAGGGTTAAATCAAGGAATAAATGTTTGCAAAAAAAATTGTAAAGTAACACCTCCCACCGCGCAGTTCACAAACAATACCAAACATGGCGGCCTCGCTGAGCGCTGTCGTACCTGCATCGTTTATTGTGCATTTTTATGATTATCGTATACTTTACGAATTTTTATTTTACAATAATTTGTATTTATTGTATTCATATCTTTTTCTATTAACGTTATAACGATATATATATAATATAAATTTATATATATATATATATATATATATATATATATATATATATATATATATATATATATATATATATATTTTATATATATATATATATATATATATATATATATATATATATATATATATATATATATATATATATAATTATATATATATATATATTATATACATATATATATATATATATATAATATATATATATATTATATATATATTATATATATATATATATATATATATATATTATATATATATATATGTATTTTATATATTTTTTTATTATTATCACACTGGCCGATTCCCACCAAGGCAGGGTGGCCCGAAAAAGAAAAACTTTCACCATCATTCACTCCATCACTGTCTTGCCAGAAGGGTGCTTTACACTACAGTTTTTAAACTGCAACATTAACACCCCTCCTTCAGAGTGCAGGCACTGTACTTCCCATCTCCAGGACTCAAGTCCGGCCTGCCGGTTTCCCTGAACCCCTTCATAAATGTTACTTTGCTCACACTCCAACAGCACGTCAAGTATTAAAAACCATTCGTCTCCATTCACTCCTATCAAACACGCTCACGCACGCCTGCTGGAAGTCCAAGCCCCTCGCACACAAAACCTCCTTTACCCCCTCCCTCCAACCTTTCCTAGGCCGACCCCTACCACGCCTTCCTTCCACTACAGACTGATACACTCTTGAAGTCATTCTGTTTCGCTCCATTCTCTCTACATGTCCGAACCACCTCAACAACCCTTCCTCAGCCCTCTGGACAACAGTTTTGGTAATCCCGCACCTCCTCCTAACTTCCAAACTACGAATTCTCTGCATTATATTCACACCACACATTGGCCTCAGACATGACATCTCCACTGCCTCCAGCCTTCTCCTCGCTGCAACATTCATCACCCAAGCTTCACACCCATATAAGAGTGTTGGTAAAACTATACTCTCATACATTCCCCTCTTTGCCTCCAAGGACAAAGTTCTTTGTCTCCACAGACTCCTAAGTGTACCACTCACCCTTTTCCCCTCATCAATTCTATGATTCACCTCATCCTTCATAGACCCATCCGCTGACACGTCCACTCCCAAATATCTGAATACATTCACCTCCTCCATACTCTCTCCCTCCAATCTAATATCCAATCTTTCATCACCTAATATTTTTGTTATCCTCATAACCTTACTCTTTCCTGTATTCACTTTTAATTTTCTTCTTTTGCACACCCTACCAAATTCATCCACCAATCTCTGCAACTTCTCTTCAGAATCTCCCAAGAGCACAGTGTCATCAGCAAAGAGCAACTGTGACAACTCCCACTTTATGTGTGATTCTTTATCTTTTAACTCCACGCCTCTTGTCAAGACCCTCGCATTTACTTCTCTTACAACCCCATCTATAAATATATTAAACAATCACGGTGACATCACACATCCTTGTCTAAGGCCTACTTTTACTGGGAAATAATTTCCCTCTTTCCTGTGTACTCTAACTTGAGCTTCACTATCCTCGTAAAAACTCTTCACTGCTTTCAGTAACCTACCTCCTACACCATACACCTGCAACATCTGCCACATTGCCCCCCTATCCACCCTGTCATACGCCTTTTCCAAATCCATAAATGCCACAAAAACCTCTTTAGCCTTATCTAAATACTGTTCACTTATATGTTTCACTGTAAACACCTGGTCCACACACCCCCTACCTTTCCTAAAGCCTCCTTGTTCATCTGCTATCCTATTCTCAGTCTTACTTTTAATTCTTTCAATAATAACCCTACCATACACTTTACCAGGTATACTCAACAGACTTATCCCCCTATAATTTTTGCACTCTCTTTTGTCCCCTTTGCCTTTATACAAAGGAACTATGCATGCTCTCTGCCAATCTCTAGGTACCTTACCCTCTTCCATACATTTATTAAATAATTGCACCAACCACTCCAAAACTATATCCTCACCTGCTTTTAACATTTCTATCTTTATCCCATCAATCCCGGCTGCCTTACCCCCTTTCATTTTACCTACTGCCTCACGAAATTCCCCCACACTCACAACTGGCTCTTCCTCACTCCTACAAGATGTTATTCCTCCTTGCCCTATACACGAAATCACAGCTTCCCTATCTTCATCAACATTTAACAATTCCTCAAAATATTCCCTCCATCTTCCCAATACCTCTAACTCTCCATTTTATAACTCTCCTCTCCTATTTTTAACTGACAAATCCAATTGTTCTCTAGGCTTCCTTAACTTGTTAATCTCACTCCAAAACTTTTTCTTATTTTCAACAAAATTTGTTGATAACATCTCACCCACTCTCTCATTTGCTCTCTTTTTACATTGCTTCACCACTCTCTTAACCTCTCTCTTTTTCTCCATATACTCTTCCCTCCTTGCATCACTTCTACTTTGTAAAAACTTCTCATATGCTAACTTTTTCTCCCTTACTACTCTCTTTACATCATCATTCCACCAATCGCTCCTCTTCCCTCCCGCACCCACTTTCCTGTAACCACAAACTTCTGCTGAACACTCTAAACACTACATTTTTAAACCTACCCCATACCTCTTCGACCCCATTGCCTATGCTCTCATTAGCCCATCTATCCTCCAATAGCTGTTTATATCTTTCCCTAACTGCCTCCTCTTTTAGTTTATAAACCTTCACCTCTCTCTTCCCTGATGCTTCTATTCTCCTTGTATCCCATCTACCTTTTACTCTCAGTGTAGCTACAACTAGAAAGTGATCTGATATATATGTGGCCCCTCTATAAACATGTACATCCTGAAGTCTACTCAACAGTCTTTTATCTACCAATACATAATCCAACAAACTATATATATATATATATATATATATATATATATATATATATATATATATATATATATATATATATATATATATATATATATATATATATATCGTGCCGGATAGGTAAAACTGGTCAATTAACAAGAACTCATTTAAAATTAAGTCCTTTCTAAAGTTTTCTTTTATACGTTTAAAGATACATTTTTTCATTTATGTTAATGTAAAACTTAATAATTTTGTACTAAAAGAACCTTAGAAAACTTACCTAACCTTATTATAACAAGATCAATTTAATTTAGCCTAATCCAGCTAAATATATTTTATGGAAGTTTACAATAATTTAATAATCACAATGAAGTATATTTTTTTCGTTACGTTTATTATGATTTTTGCGAAATTATTGCATACACAAATTTTTGCTTGTCTTATTCGGCAAGAAGAGTATTGTTATTTAAGCCAAAATCGCAAATTTTACCTATTCGGCACGACATAGGATACTTTGACATGTTTAATCTCAACTGCAAAAAGAAACATCCAAAACCAAAACCTCTACCTTACGAATAATTATAGTACGTATTTTATATTTTTAATTTTGTTTTGTCTTTTTTACACAAAAAGTGGTGGTATATACCTCATGTCACCGGTGGAGCGTTAGTTTGTTTTTACTCAGTATTTCCAGCATAACTATGAAGCCTAACCAGTGCTATTTAGAATTGCAGAGAATAATACCAAAATGCAACAACAAGTAATTAGATCCATACAAAGATGTGTGGATCTAATTAGTGTTCATACGATGAGATCTTACCATGGTCCATATTTTAGGGCATATAATGTTCTTTTGTTTCTGCACAGGTGAAATGCAACCTAAATGACCCGCCCCCATTCAGAAGGCCGTGATAACTCGCGTTCACTAACTACGCCTCAAGTGTATCTCTCTGATATAGATATATTAATAAACTTGCTCCTTCTATGTTATTGCTTCTATTATAACATGAATGAAGGTAGACTGAAGTTTAACAACTGCTCCTCAAATTAAGGTTATGCCTAAGTATCGGTATCCGAATATCGGTTAATTTTTTGGTGGTATCAGTGAGTATTGGCTAATTTTGATGGTATCGATACTGACTTAAAACTGAGTATCGGTGTGGGTATCGGTTAATATTTAATGTATCGGTAACGGTATCGATTAATGTTTATTTCATCAGTATCGGCAAAAAATGGTATCGCCCCATCCCTATTTCAAATCCCCAATCATTTCTTTTGGATTGGGATTAATATTTCGTATAGGAGCATGACTTGGTATGTAAGGTTTTGAGGACACCAAAATTATGACACTGCAGTTTCAAAGCGAGTTCGCAGAAAGGTGGAAAAACCTGTTGAATTTGAGGGCACAGGTCAACAAACGCCCCCTTGTGGAACCTAATGGGGGGTAATGGAAAGCTGGTGGTAGTTAGGGGACAGCTGGTAATTGTTAGGGAGGCACCTGTTATTTTTAAGGGACACTTAGTGATTTCTTAAGAGAATCTGGCAATTTCTAATGGTAATGATCATTTATAAGAGGAACCTTTTATTTCTTTGCGAAATTGTGGTTTCTAGAGAACTATGGTGATTTCTAGGGGGAACTTGATGATTTCTAAGGAAAAAACCTAGAGGATTCTCGTTATTTCTAGGCGATACAGGTAAATTATAGAAGAACCTAATAAGTTTTTATGGATAACCTGTGGTTGCTAGGGAAAGGGAGGAACCTAGTGAAAAAGTGGTGAAAAAAGTAAGCTTTTAAAATGCATTTTTATTTTTTATTATAAGGCAGTGAGTGGACGCTGGTCGATACTAGGAAAATCTGAAGGAGCCTACTGGGATATCAAGTGGAAATTTTCGACCCATAAGCGTCCCTTGTAACTTTCAGAGCTGTATAATTATTTAAGGCTTTAGAAATGTATGTTATGTATTCTTGGAGACACCCCAATGGATAGACAGCTTAAAGGATGTTAATATACTAATGATTACTCATATTTTATATTGGAAAAAACAGGTTTGGAGGTGAAGCATGACTAGCTTTATCTCTGGTGAGGATTTCCGTTACTTGCGCACTGATACCTGTTCTAGCAAGGTCTTCACTAGACAATTTTTTTTTATGGGATGGACGGGTAAGCCAGGAAAAGGCCTCGGCCAAATGACCGAAAGATCCACGAAGTTGATCATACTCGATGACTACAACCCGTATCAGAAAAAAACTTTCCAACTTTCTGTATATTAGAGGAAAACGTCATGATGCTGAAGAGTTCTTGATCCAAGGAACTGGAACTACCCTTTCCTTCCTCATATCAAATCCAATTTCCTCTCATTACCAACATGATGTAGTGACATTTACAAGGTAAATAAATATAATTTACCATTCTGAATGACATACTCCTCCCTCTCACTAGACGAGATTGACCAGCAGTTCAACAATATGTTATGAATATGATTAGTGTATCAAGAGCTCAGTTTTGCAGTACCTTCTCTTTAGTGTCTTGCGCAGCACATTACGTGCATGTAGCCTCGTTTTTGGTGTGCTGCTCCATAAAGATTTGTGACTGCCCTGAGAGCTGCTAGGTATGGTGAAAGTGGCTCATGGAGACAGGTTTTGCTGTTTGTAATGGCCGGTGCTGGGAAAACACTGTTCATGGATAACCCAGTTTTTGGTGGGGAAAATAATTTGCAAAAGTTGCAGATTTTATGGAATTCCTCTAAATTTCCTTATCTCTTTGCCACTCTAGATAATTTATGCTATAGCAAATTATTTCTTTATATTCGTTAGCGAATAGAGTGAAGAGAAATCAAGCTTCATAGAATGTATGATTTATTCAGTGGACATAAGTTGCGTTTGCTATGCTGAGGAATGTAGATTACACATTCCATGCTGAGAAATGTAGATTATACAGTTCAAGCTGAGAAATTCAGGTTATACATTTCAGGCTGAGAAATGTAGATTATAAATTCCGTGTTGAGGAATGTAGATTATACATTCCATGCTGAAGAATGTCCACGGATTATACGTATTACTGAATCGACCTCAATACAATCGCCTGTCTTACAAACTTCATGACGGTTTCGACAGTTTTATACTTTAATAGCGACAAGCTGCTGTTTCCAGAATTATTTGTGGCAAACATCAAATAGAATATTCTTTTTTTTTTTTAATTTAGAACTTGAACAACAAACTCTGTGTTTATTAATTTGTCACTTATAATTTCACGACGGCAGAATAAATATTGAGGCTTATTCCTATGATGACATCTACGAGTTAAACGTGTTGAACACATTTTTCACATACGAAAATAACTAAAAATAGCACCACACCGTTTCAAGCAACTCACCAAGACTCCTTCAAGGGTGCACAGCAAGACACTTAGCATACCTGTTGGAAAGAGAAGAGTGTTTAGTAATTTCGTCATGGAGAAGCCATTAGCACCGTTGTAACTACTGTACTGTTGACTGGAAGGTCGTCTTGTATGTGTGTGTGGTGGGTAGAGCTCGTTTGTTCTTAAATATCTCTTACCTACCACCTCACTCACTCTCTAAGTAAGTTTATTCAGGCATAGGTACACATAAATACAGTTACATAAATTATTATACATAGCAGCACATGTGTAGATTACCTAGGATAACCAAAAAAAGTCATATAAAGTGACTGATTCCAATGATTTTCTCATTCTCTCAATCTTCAAGTCTCTCCACTTCCTTCCACCCTCCATTTCCTTCATCCTTCTTGCCTCGATCTCCGTCTTTCTAGTTCCCTCCACCCTTTCTCTGTTTCTCGCTCACTTCTTAACCCTTTTTTCTCTCTCCCTCTCTCTACCTCCCTCCATCCTTGCTCTGCTTCCTTTCTTATCTTCGTCTCCTCCTCCCTTTCCCTCTCCCAATCTTTCTTCACCATCTCCCTCTCCCTATCTTCCTTCACCATCTCCCTGCCTTCCTCCACCTTCTGCAATATCACAACAAATTACGACCATCCGGAGACAAGCGTCGAGTTTGAGCTTCGCCTCATCAACCACCATAATTAGCAACCATGTAATAGCAGAGTTGAGTAATTATCTACAAAAAAGAAGCCTGGAAAGAGCTCCTCCAGAGACACAGGCGGAAGATATTAAAGCAAGTTAATTAGTGTATACCCCTTGTTAAGATGATATGATGTAACACCCCTTATTACAGTACACTGTGGTGCAACACAACACAGTGGTGTATCACTACACTGTTGTGTAACACTCATCACAGTACAACTATGGCATAGATATGCTTAGAACATAGAATGTCTTAATTAAAGTAACGTTTCGCTCGAGGTAACCTTCATCATGTCATGATAAAGAAAACTTCATCAGAAAACGTTTTCTATCCACCAAGACTCCTCAAACGTCTGACTTCGTTGTACAAGATCAATAGGCAATGATTTCAGTGTAACTGTTAACACGGAACATCTTTTATGCGTAATTTGCGTAAGTATCATAATCCAGGATATCACTTTTTTCTTTCTTTGGTTGAAACCAGCCATTGTGTTGCTACGTCAGGACAAGGGAATGTCCGCTGCCTTTGTGGGGGCTGCTGGGTCGTTACTCCCTCCTCCAAACCTTCCTTTCTTCAACACTTCCTCTGATTTTTTTTAGCACCCGCTCCCTCTTGAACTCCCACCTCTCACCTGTCACACAGTTAACGTTTGTTCCTACTACGTGAGTATCATGCAGAACAGGGTAGCAGCACATTGCCGATATAGCCAATTCTAGTAAATTCTCCAAATTGGTCTTGTCCCTTTTTAATTTTCTTTCTAGCCATGGTTACCATTACTGTCGTCGCCTCCCATCATACAAACTTGCCAACACTGGCAGTTAAAGACAAGCTAGCAAACCTGACTGCCCGCGGCACCCACCGTGATTCCTTTCTTCACATATTGTGCGTCTACAGCGTAACCCCTGCCTTAAAAAGACGCCACAATTTTCGATTGTTTACATTTAAATGAAACACACTGGGTCCAAAGAGTGGACCTTGAGGCATTCTACTGGTTACGCTTGCCTGTCCTGATATTTTGTCTCTCACTGTCTGCCGTATATGGGCCATTCCTTGGTGCACAAGACAGTGTGCAGCACACTCTTGTCGGCATTTTATACCCTTGATCTATTTGTATATATCATCTGCGTTCTCGCTTAGTTACAGATATTTAGCTTCTGTGTTCTGTACGCCATTGTGTCAAACGCCTCTTGTAGTCAAGGAACACGTAGTCCACTCATCCTGTCTGATCTCTTTCAGATTCTAGTAGTCCTCTTAGTTATAATTCTGAAGCAGAACTTTCTACTTTCTACAACCATGGTGCTCTGTGAGGGAGTAAGTATTCTCCAAATGTTCCACCAGTCTCTTGTCCTCAGCATTGGCTTACACGGTACTCCTATCAGGAATACTAATGTAATCTGGTATATATATATATATATATATATATATATATATATATATATATATATATATATATATATATATATATATAAATATAAACACGTATACCAAGAGACCTTTATTTTTCGTCTACAAGAGGCTTTACTGACTAAACTGGTGAAGCTTGGTAACAATATGTGTGTGTATACTTTAACAACCTTCTCTGTTTCTAGACCTGTGGGTGGGTTTCTTTGTTCCTGCCATATGGCTGGGTTACTGTTTCCAGACCTGTGGGTGATACAGCTAGTTTCACCAGGATGGGTCCTGGCCCAGGTCGTCTCCACTTGGTGACCCAGCACCTGTTGGTGGGTCTCTTCGTTCCTGCCCTATGGGTGGGTTACTATGTTCCCAGCCCTGGGTCTTAATGTTTTCTGACTTATGGCTGGGTCTTTGTGTTCCAGCCCTATGGCTGGGGCTCAGATGATTGCCATTAATCACTTGTGTCGCGGCAGGTGGCAGCAAACAACAGTTTCATACCACCCGTGGAAATACTAACTCTGCATGGGTTTGCCTTAGACACTCTCTGCCAGCCGTGTCACGGTCATTTTGTTTTAAATCTACATGTGACCAGCAGTAACAAATTGGTTGATCAGGCCCTGATCCACCATGAGGCTTGGTCACAGATCGGGCCGCGGGGGCGTTGACCCCCGGAACTTTCTTCAGGTATACTCCAGGTATAAATTTATTTAATGTACCGTAATCTATCTTAATCTCACTTAAAATAAAGGAAAAAATATATAATTACAGGACACGTTCAGAAAGTGAAGGTGGGAAGTGCTTAAAACAACTAAGTGCGTAAAAAACGAAAGGCGTGTAAACGGTGTAAAACATGAAGAGTTTCTCATGTCTTGCATACTTATGTCGTATAGTTAGTGGCTTCTGTCACTGGTGTAGCTTCTACGTTGTTGTGGTTCTAATGCATTTCACTTGCTGGAAGAATTTTCTTGTAATTTTTACTTGTGACAGGTTTCTAGGGCTGTTCTACCCCAGCAGTCAGGTCTCAAGAGGCCAACCAGGCTTCCCTGCTGACCTGCGGGTCAAACAGGGTGTGTTAGCGGCCCACGCAGTCATAACCCGGCTGATCTGGCACTTGTACAAGTATCTCTTCAACTCAGGAAGGTTCCTTGATGTTGGTGAGGGGCTCTTGATTTAGGGAATTGGATCTGTGCTCCATTTCCCCGAATTAAGCCTGAATGCCTTCCACATCCCTCCCCCCAGGTGCTGTATAATCCTACGGGTTTAGCGCTTCCCCTTGATTGTAATAATCTTCAACTTCTTGAAAACTTAAATTTTTCGTTTGGCACTATTTGTAATATCTGCTGGTAGTATGTTTCGAGTATTAGCCAATGTTCGCACACTGTTTATTAATGTTGCCCATGGTATCCCTCCTCTTCACTGTTTTTGTTTCTCACTTTCTTCCATATCTTTTACTCTAGTGCGTTGTTACACCAGTATTCAGGCTAGGGAACAGTACTGCAACTATACTTTCGGATATATATATATACATACATATATATATATATATAATTCGAGTGCCTTGAGACGTTCCCAATAAAAACGCGTTCTGCATGCTGTTTTATATACCTATACAACTGATGTGATTCTCTTCTAAGAACTCCAGTATATAATCTGCTTCCAGGGGGTTCACCCCAGACTCCGGTTCTCGGCCCAGGCTCTGGAGAGCCGAGTCTGATCACCATGGTATCAAGCCTCTTAAATTTAATTTATTGGATAATTTAAGTTTTCAGTGTCTGTAGCTGGTACTACCTTCTTGTGGATCCCTCTCTTATGTATCGTAACAAATCTGCAACCAGCAATTTGTATTGGCAGCAGCAGTCTTGGTTGCCAGCCCTGTGTGTATATAGGCACGTGTGGCCCCGGTGAGGGTCAGGAAAGTGTGTATTCTCACTACTGATCTTGCTACATACATATGAATTGGGTGGATAGATCGGCATGTGGAAAGAGTATAGGGAGAGGGGCTTCTCAACCTTGAATAGCCTATCTGCCTTCCTATCAACCCCCTCATATTTCTCTTCCCCTCGTCGTTCATTTCAAGAAACGAAGGCCTCATCTAATTTTTGGAAAAAGGAGAATGGTGTAACGTAGGAGAGGGGAGGGGGAGGGGGATGGGGAGGGGGATGGGGAGGGGGGTGGGGAGGGGGAGGGGATGGGGAGGGGGGTATGGAGAGGCCTTGCTAACCGTTTGGGTAAACCTTGATCACTCCACCTGCTCCCTCCCCCTTCCTCTTACTCTTACTCTTCCTCTTCTTCCTCCTCCTCCTCCTGACTTCTCTTTCTTTTCCCTTTCCCCGTCATTCACCTTCCCACCTACATGTTTCAAGGAATGGAGGCATCATCCGCAGGTCTGGTATGGTGATGGGTGTGGCGCCATGTTCACACAGACAAGGAAAACATTTGCAGCCTTATAAAGTACATTGCCACTGCTCTGTTATATACTGTGTTTAATATACCTTGTCTAGCATGCTATGAGAGACCTATAATGTCATATTATACTTTGTGCAGCATGCTGTTATAGCATTATATATACTGGGTATTATGAGATGATACAAATGTATTGTACATACATTATTCTCTCGCGTTGGTGTTCTTAATATACTTGACAAACTACTTAATTACTGAGAGTGAGAGAGAGAGAGAGAGAGAGAGAGAGAGAGAGAGAGAGAGAGAGAGAGAGAGAGAGAGAGAGAGTTGTGTGCATTAAATGGTACAAGTAGCGACCACGAATCATTATGCATGCTAAATAGGACCACTTAATGGGATATGACGTTAATTCTCACAATTAAAGTGGGCACACACACACACACACACACACACACACACACACACACACACACACACACACACACACACACACACACACACACACACACACACACAGCCACAGAGTAGTCAGTAAGTGGAATAGTTTGGGAAGCGATGTAGTGGAGGCAGGATCCATACATAGCTTTAAGCAGAGGTACGATAAAGCTCACGGCTCAGGGAGAGTGACCTAGTAGCGATCAGTGAAGGGGCGGGGCCAGGAGCTCGGACTCGACCCCCGCAACCTCAACTAGGTGAGTACAACTAGGTGAGTACACACACACACACACACACACACACACACACACACACACACAGTCTTCACACAACAGAGCCTTTCAATACTCATGACAAAATAAAAGACAATCGAGTGATGGAAGGCGACTGCTGGCTTTCTTCCTCGTCGATCACTGAGACGAGAAACTTTCAACATCAGCTTATGTAGGAAGGAATGTACAACGAAGAAGGGAGAGTGTAAACCAGGAGAAGAATGTATACCGAAGGAGAGGGAGAGTACAGCAGAGGAAGGATGTACAACGAAAGAGTGGAAGAATATACCAGAGGAAGAATGTACAACGGGGAGGGAGAGTGTACAACGGAGGAGGGAGAGTGTACAACAGTTGAATAATGTACAACGAATCAAGTTAGTCAGTAAAATCCATCTCTGGTAATAGAGGAGCTGGGAAAGAGCGAGGGAAGAGGAGGTTAAGGGATGGATGGTGGGAGCAAAATATCAATAGAGGAGAAATAAATCTGGTGGGAATGGAGTAGGGTTAAATATAGAAAGTGTTTGAAGAAGGGTGTGAGGGAGGTTTTGTGAGCCCGATAGATTGGAGTGAGTGGAAGAGAGCCGATTTGGAAGATGACGTGCTGCTGGAGTGTCATCAAGATAATCTCTTTGAAAGAATTCAGGAAACCTAGATAAATGAACTTGAGTTTTGAAGATGGGAAGTACGGTGCTTGCATCTTGAAGGTCGAAGTGTCGATGTTGATTGAGGTTTTAGTAAGTTTGGTGCTTGGAATTTATACACACGCACACACAAACACACACACAAACAAACAAACACGCACACACACACACACACACACACACACACACACACACACACACACACACACACACACACACACACACACACACACACACTTATTCCAACGAGTTAAACCCACCCACTAGTAATCTGTGAAGATGACCAAGGTCTCGGCAGACACCTCAGTGATTGTATATTCTGTGACCTAATCTAACAGGCTGTAGCCAAGGACACGCCATTAAAATATGCCCCGAATACACACGTCATAAAAAGAGTGGCATGGGTACGGAGATGAGCAGGGTTATAAAGGGACAGGTGACCATGTGAGGGATACAAGTATCCTGGCATCAAGGGTTCGGGTCTCGTAGTGGGATAGTTGTTTACTGTGGTCTCGTAGTGGAACAGTTGGTTATGGAGATATATGGTGCAAAATACCGACACGACGGAAAAGTTGACTATCATGGAATGTGGGGTTTTAAAAGTTTTTAAAATATGTGGAGTTTTTATAAAAAAAATAGACGATTTTGACAATGCTGTACAGTGAAGGTAAGAAGTTAGAGTGTGGTAGAGAGGAAGAGGAGGTAGCGACAGGAAGTGGCAGGAGCAGAGATCAGAGGTGAGAGGGGTTGATGCCTTGCTGGGAAATGATCAGTGAGAGTTGATGTGGAGAGGAAGTGAGGTACCAAAGTAGGCTTCAGGCGGGCTAGGGCGGGCCATGGCGGGCCAGATCTAAGTTAGGACTAAAGAACAAAAACGCACAATACCGTGACTGGAACAATACACAAACAACCCAGACACAGGATAAAGAAGATAACGACGATGTTTCGGTCCGACTTGGACCATTTACAAAGTCACAAAGTGACTGTGTGCGTTTTTTTTTTTTTTTTTTTTTTGTATTGTCTAAGTTAGGATTTGCCAGATATAGGCTACAATGAGCCAGATTTAGGCCAGAATGTGCCGAAGTATATCACATTTGCTAGAAGGAAGCCAGCGGTAGAACAGGGTTGGCCAAAGTGTGCCACAAGTGACCCATGGTGGAACAGCGGTGGGGCAATGTGGGCAAGGATAAACAGCCCAAGTGAGTGGTGGAGTAGGAAGTAGGTAGGTAACGGGAAGTGAGTTGACCAGTAAAGAAGTGAGTGGACATGTAAGGTTGCTTGCTCGCCTTGCTCACTCAGTGCTGGTGGAGACTGGTTCATATAGAGAGCGAGGCCAGACTACCTGAAGGCCTAGCGAGGCCATGCCACCTGCAGGCCTACCTGGATCTCGCCTACATGCCTGCTGCCTCCTTGAGCTTGATTTATGAACATAACAGGGTCGTCTCAATGCCAGTCTTGACGTAGCAACAGTGTTCAGGAATACTCAAGGTTTGTGTTTTGGGAACATGGTGTGTGTGTGTGTGTAATCACCTAGTTGTGGTTGCAGGGATCGAGTCATAGCTCCTGGCCCCGCCTCTTCACTGGCCGCTACTAGGTCACTCTCCCTGCACTATGAGTTTTATCATACCTCTGCTTAAAGCTATGAATAGATCCTGCCTCCATTACATCGCTTCCCAAACTATTCCACTTCCTGATTACCCTGTGACTGTGTGTACTCACCTAATTGTACTCACCTAATTGTGGTTGCAAGGGTCGATACTCAGCTCCTGGCCCCGCCTCTTCACCGACCGCTACTAGGTCCTCTCTCCCCCTGCTCCATGAGCTTTATCATACCTTGTCTTAAAACTATGTATAGTTCCTGCCTCCACTACATCCCTTGCCAGACTATTCCACTTCCTAACTACTCTATGACTGAAGAAATACTTCTTAACATCCCTTTGACTTATCTGAGTCTTCAACTTCCAATTGTGACCCATTGTTTCTGTGTCCCATCTCTGGAACATCCTGTCTCTGTCCACCTTGTCTATTCCACGCAGTATTTTGTATGTCGTTATCATGTCTCCCCTGACCCTCCTGTCCTCCAGTGTTGTCAGACCGATTTCCCTTAACCTTTCTTCATAGGACATTCCCCTTAGCTCTGGAACTAGCCTTGTTGCAAATCTTTGCACTTTCTCTAATTTCTTGACGTGTTTGACCAGGTGTGGGTTCCAAACTGGTGCTGCGTACTCCAGTATGGGCCTGACGTACACAGTGTATAAAGTCTTGAACGATTCCTTACTGAGGTACCGGAACGCTATTCTCAGGTTTGCCAGGCGCCCATATGCCGCAGCAGTTATCTGGTTAATGTGTGCTTCTGGCGATGTGCTCGGTATTATACTCACTCCTAGGTCTTTCTCCTTGAGTGAGGTTTGCAGCCTTTGGCCACCTAGCCTATACTCTGTCTGCGGTCTTCTTTGCCCTCATCCGATCTTCATGACTTTGCATTTGGCGGGGTTAAATTCTAGAAGCCAGTTTCTGGACCACACATCCAGCCTGTCCAGGTCTCTTTGTAGACCTGTCTGGTCCGCGTCTGATTTAATTCTCCTCATTAACTTCACGTCATCTGCAAACAGGGACACTTCTGAGTCTATCCCTTCCGTCATGTCGTGTGTAAGAGAGAGAGAGAGAGAGAGAGAGAGAGAGAGAGAGAGAGAGAGATGCAGTAGTGACCTGTCTTGCATACCCTTACTCCTTTCCAGCAGCCACTGCTATCACTTGAGAGATGGAGAGAGAGAAACTAGAAAATTGCTAGTCTCCGAAAGTTGAGCTTAATCAGATCACCACACTGACCACCTTTCCTAATACAACCATCCTCTATAAAACCACAACTACAGCCCCTAACACCACAACTATCCTCCCTAACACCACAACTATCTTCCCTAACACCACAACTATCCTAACACCACAATTATCCTCCCTAACACCACAACTATCTTCCCTAACACCACAACTATCCTAACACCACAATTATCCTCCCTAACACCACGCCTACCCTCCCTCACAGCACCACTACCCTCCCTCACCTCACCACTCCCCTCCCGAACATCACAACTACCCTCCCTAACATCACAACTACCCTCCCTAACATCACAACTACCCTCCCTAACATTACTATCATCTTCAACAAATTAAGCCTATACACATACATAATGACAAAAAACTCATGTCAAAAATACTTCTAAACTGAACTATTAAAACATACATATTCCAGTAATATATCTATAACTAAGCGAGAACACGGAAACTAGATGACTATATCTATAAAAGAACACACAAGCTAGATATTATTAACTAAGCGAGAAGACAGAAGCTAGTTATAGAACAGACATAACCTTGGCCTTCAGCGTGGACAGAGTAGACCTGGCCTGACCTCAAAGTCAGTTCCTGTTTGACTATGTACCCAGTTTAGTGCAAGACTTATCAGCTCTCTTAATATTACGGCTCCAGGGAGTGGGGTGCGGCTTCTTCCACTATCCTCTTTCTCTCTCTCTCATATATATATATATATATATATATATATATATATATATATATATATATATATATATATATATATATATATATATATATATATATATATATATATTTATATATATATATATATATATATATATATATATATATATATATATATATATATATATCGATAACAACACTGTGACTAGCCAAGGAGTCGAACTCGTGCTGTTTTGGCCTGCCTCATGGTGGGCGAAAACTCGTGATGCCTTAATTGCCTCTTGGGAATCTTAGAGGTATCAGCAACAGAAAGCTGTGGTAAACTTCATTCATTTTTCCAAACGTTTCGGAGTTTCAAACCATCATTAGTGCTAAAACACGAAAGAAAGAGTACCAAGGAAAATGGCTGGGTGACATAAAAAAAACATATTCTATCTGAAACAAAATCATAAAACTAAAATTAACTCCGGTGCACAACTAAGCTAACAATGTTAGGTTAACACAAATTTATAAACTCACCTGTAAACATTAAGATTAGTTGTGTGGATGTAAGAGAAGTGTTCAGGTGAAGCATTATTCTCCTTATACACAGGGATTCACAGGTGTCAACACATTTTTAGAAACGAGAAAAGGCGAGTAATTTTTTTTTTCAGGATAGCTAGGAATCGTTTATCAGTGGCAAATTTGGATCACTAACAGGAACTACTGCACGTCTTAATCTCAATCCCACGATTCAGGTATTGTAATACAGTGGACAAAGAAACACAAATACGGTGGTGGAACAATGGAATGGGATGAAACGGAAGGTAGTACATGCCAAACCACTTGAATATTTCAAAACTGCGCTGAGCACTGAAGAAGCTCAAGCATAGCTCAAACTACTAATAGATAATCATGCACTGGCCCGAAAAAGAAAAACTTTCACCATCATTCACTCCATCACTGTCTTGCCAGAAGGGTGCTTTACACTACAGTTTTTAAACTGCAACATTAACACCCCTCCTTCAGAGTGCAGGCACTCTCCAGGACTCAAGTCCTGCCTGACGGTTTCCCTGAACACCTTCATAAATGTTACCCTGCTCACACTCCAACAGCACGTCAAGTATTAGATAATCATATAGAAATATATACACGAAGACAGTCACAGCTCACGCACACACACACACACACACACACACACACACACACACACACACACACACACACACACAGAGGGGCCAGTAACCTATATACACTGTACGTGGCTACAAGAAAGTGTTTCTCACACATGGCTGTCAGCAATTATTTTTTTAATCACCACATCCACCACCCCAAGACCACCGCAATCACCAGCTTTAGACCACCACAATCACTAACCTTAGACCACCACAATCACCAACTTTAGACCACCACAATCACCAACCTTAGACCACCACAATCACCAACCATAGACCACCACAATCACTAACCTTTGGACCACCACAATCACTAACCTTAGACCACCACAATCACCAACTTTAGACCACCACAATCACCAACCTTAGACCACCACAATCACCAACCATAGACCACCACAATCACTAACCTTTGGACCACCACAATCACTAACCTTAGACAACCACAATCACCAACTTTAGACCACCACAATCACCACCGCTAACACAACCACAGTCACCATCACCTCTCCTACCACCCGCCTCCACAGCTCGCAGAGCTCAAATAAGTGTATCGTGGGAACCAGTGCGCTCTGAGTAATGTCTCATCAATCAATGCCTGTTTCTTCCTCTGATTTGCCGCAGTAACACTATAAAAAGCCAATATGGAGACGACCTTTTTCTCTGAGATGATTCCCATGCATAATAAAGTTGGCCCAGTTGGTGTGTTATAACTTCTGTGGTTGAAATGACGAATGTTTGTGCTTTCTCGACGTTTATTCGGGGAAATGAAAATAATATTTCCTGATCGGATGAAGGGTATCTCAAAGGATTCCAATGGGCCTAATGTACTCAAAATGTACTTCAACGGATTTTAGGGTACGTCGAATTGTTCAAAACTCATAGGTACTCATGAGTACCTCATTTCACCCGTACGCTACTATACTCTAAAAAAGTATTTTCTGCCATCATCTTTGGAATGTTTCTGGAACATTCTCCGGTGATCAGTACGATAGTCTTTCTTGATCATGCCAAGGTTCCAGATGCTGGTGAAGGGCTCATGGTCTTGGAATGACAGCTACCCTTCCCTATGGGGATCAAACTCGATTATCGTCTAGTCCCAAAGAGTTTCATGATCCCTACGGGACTAGCGCTTCCCCATAAATACAATAACAAAAATAATAATATCACCCAGAGAAAAAACAGTAAAGTCATGTATATTTTAGGTATGTGCTCCCACACACACACTTTATATTTAATATGACTGAGATCTCCATTCAAGCTGAACTGTCCAAAGTATTTAATATGGTTATTTATTTACACACAAATTTACGGACTAAGAGCGGTTATTCTACCGCAATTCATTTCACGGTCCCTCCTCACTGATATATACTAGCGTCTACTAAAATACTACCCACAACTGTCAGCTAACACCCAGGTACGTATTTACTGCCTGGTGAGCATGGGTAGCAGGTGTAAAGAGATTTGCCCTATCATCTCCAACAGCTCCAGAATCAATCACGGTCTTTTGGTTGTGAATTGAAAACACTACTACTGAGCTATGAGGCTTAGGCCGGCAATCACACTATCTGGTAATTTACTGACCAAATCATTGCAACCACACGCGTACTTGACGCATTTCAGTGTGAATTTACAATGAACCTGCTTGGTCCTATCTCAAACCATTTTATTTTTTTCAAATTTATTGCAAGTTATTTTCTTATTGAAGAGTTTTATATAAACCGTTTAACCCCCCAAACTATATAAAGCATTCGACGGTAGACTTCTCGTGGACAGGTTGCGTACGTAGCAAGTTAACCTTGAAAGCTGCCGGTTCCTTTCCCCTCCCTCCCCGCCTTCCCCCCAAACAGCCCCCCGTCCCATGCCCCGGCAACCTTTCCTGGGGCACCCCCCCCATCAATATCATCCGTACCCCTTCCGAACCTCATGGCTCATCTAACACCCCAAGGGCCACTTTCCCACCCCATGCTCCCTCAAGGACCTATTCTCCCATCCCTTGACCATGATTCAGTGTGGACCACTGCATCAGTACGTGGGAGTGGCTCCTAAACATATTTCATACCTTGGCCCATAAATTACCTTAATTTGTAGTTATTCTTCTTTACCTTGTAATATTTTTTCGATGTTTTTATTCAAAGATAAGTACCAATCGGTACCTATATCCAATCGCTGGAAAAAAAAAACTCTTCAAAAATCACAAAAAATGAAAAAAGGCACAAATAATCAAGTTTGGAAAATACAAACAGCACAACGACAGCGAGAGTTAGAATATAGAGCTACCATATACAGATAAGAGGAAGGGAAAAGTGAAGTGAATAAAGACCACGAAACACCAGTAGAAAGTAACGAAAAAGTAGTGAAATAATAACACAAGAGGATGAAACGAAATAAAGCTGGGAATTGGTGTAAAGAGAAACACTGACCAGTGGAGGTGCGCCGGGAATATGTCTGTCTGGTTCTGCCAGATTATTTTAACGTTCGTAGAGGTTTTTCTATATATAGTACACGCTTGATTTTTCACCATAATGTAGCGTCATAAATACGTGTAATATTTCTCCCCTCTCTCTCTCTCTCTCTCTACATAGACACATGTAGGCAAATGTAAAGATATAGGCCTGGTAAAGAGATGTAGAGACAATGGAAAAGATAACATACAAGTCTGTAGTGAGAATCTAAGTGATGTGTCTGTTTTGATTCCAACTGATGAAAAGTCAAGAGGAAGTGAAGAAGACAGTGGAGGTGGTGATATCATGCTAATAAAAGGGTGAGGTGGGAGGGGACATTAAGGAACGTGACCAGAGGGCGAGGAGGGACTTGGGAGGTGGGGGAGGAGGGAATGAGGAGAGGAGGACGATGAGGGCATGAGGAGAGGAGGACGAGGAGGGCATGAGGAGAGGAGGACAAGGAGGGTATGAGAAATGAGGAAAGGACGAGGAGGGCATGAGGAGAAACGAGGAGGGAGAGGAGAGGAGGACGAGGAGGGTATGAGGAGAGGGACAAGAGAAATGAGGAGATGGGAAAAAGGAGGGAGTTGGGAGAGGGAAGAGAAGGGAGAAGGGAGAAGGAGGAAGCTGGGAGAAGAGTGTTGAGGAAGAGAGTCAAGAAGTGCTGAGTGATGGTTACAATATACGTAACTCATAAGCATTAACCAAGTCCTGCCAGGGAGTCCTTGAGACTTTCCACCACCCCCTGGCAACATCCTGGCAATACTCCACCCCCTGGCAACATCCTGGCAATACTCCACCCCCTGGCAACATCCTGGCAATACTCCACCCCCTGGCAACATCCTGGCAATACTTCACCACCCCCTGGCAACATCCTGGCAATACTCCACCCCCTGGCAACATCCTGGCAATACTTCACCACCCCCTGGCAACATCCTGGCAATACTCCACCCCCTGGCAACATCCTGGCAATACTCCACCACCCCCTGGCAACATCCTGGCAATACTCCACCCCCTGGCAACATCCTGGCAATACTCCACCACTCCCTGGCAACATCCTGGCAATACTCCACCCCCTGGCACTCACTGGCAACATCCTGGCAATACTCCTCCACCCACTGGCAACATCCTGGCAATACTGCCTGCAACATCCTGGCAATACTCCACCACCCCCTGGCAACATCCTGGCAATACTCCACCACCCCCTGGCAACATCCTGGCAATACTCCACCTCCTGGCAACATCCTGGCAATACTCCACCACCCCCTGGCACATCCTGGCAATATCCTAGCAACATCCTGCAATACTCCACCACCCACTGGCAACATCCTGGCAATACTCCACCACCCACTGGCAACATCCTGGCAATACTCCACCCACTGGCCCCTGGCAATACTCCAACACTGGCAACTAGCAATACTCCACCACCCCTGGCAACATCCTGGCAATACTCCACCACACCACTGGCAACATCCTGGTAATACTCCACCACCTCACTGGCAACATCCTGGCAATACTCCACCATCCACTGGCAACATCCTGGCAATACTCCAGGCAACATCCTGGCACTGACAACATCCTGACAATACTCCACCACCCACTGGCAACATCATGGTAATACTCCACCACCCACTGGCAACATCCTGGCAATACTCCACCACACTGCAATGCTCCAACATACTCTGGCAACATCCTGGCACTCCACCACCCCCTGGCAACATCCTAGCAATACTCCACCATCCCTGGCATCCTGGCAATACTCAGCACCCACTGACAACATCCTGACAATACTCCACCACCCACTGGCAACATCATGGCAATACTCCACCACACCCTGGCAACATCCTGGCAATACTCCACCACTGGCCATCCTGGCAATAATCCACCACCCCCTGCCAACATCCTAGCAATACTCCACCACACTGGCCTGGCAACTCCATCAACTGGCAATACTCCAGTCATAATATCTTTGAATATTCACTTGTTTTAAAGTATTCCTGCCTTCCACAGCAACACTAGTCAACACATCACTCCCTGTGCATAATAAAAATCAATATTTTCATAATTATATTAAGAAATACGCACTAAACCCTCGTGGATTTTAAAATATAGTTCAAAATTCTCTACATTTTATGGGAGTTGCATCAAATTTGTATATAATATTTTGAAATAATTAAAAAAAATAAGTAGTGTACACCGTTTTTTGGGCAAATAAAATTTATCGTTCGATTGTTTAACTGTATTGAGTCAAATGACGATTATTGTGGTGATGATTGTGGTGATTGTGGTAGTGACGGAGGGGTTGGTGGTGATTGTGGTAGCGACGGAGGGATGGTGGTGATTGTGGTAGCGACGGAGGGGTTGGTGGTGATTGTGGTAGCGACGGAGGGGTTAGTGGTGATTGTGGTAGCGACGGAGGGGTTAGTGGTGATTGTGGTAGCGACGGAGGGGTTGGTGGTGGTTGAGCTGGGTTAAACAACCCACACTGTCGTGGATCACACCACCCGTTCGTTGAAATCACCGACACCACCTACCCACCATCACCCACCCACCATCACCCACCCGCTAACCCACCCTGATCTTTGGAAAGCCATCTTCTCCCTGCCTATCACCGCCCTGTGCCCTGTCACGCTCTTCATCCTCATGCACCGCCTGTCACTTGTATATACCAGAGCCCCTGCTGCCTCTCACACACGCTGCAGCTGCCTCTCATGCATGCACCTGCTGCTTCTTATAATTATATATATATATATATAGATATATATATATATATATATATAGATATATATATATATATATATATATATATAAATAGAAATCGCGAACAAGCGATGCAAGATGCAAAACAACCACGAGGGAGCTGAATGATAGCTCTGGGCCTTTCGTGTTGCAATCAACACATCAGGAGCTTGCAATGTTGCAGTGCTGCAGAAAAAGAGGAGGTCCAAACTAATAATATCACAGAGAGCGTCTTTGCTGCAGCAACGGCGTCACATGGAGATGGAAATCTTTAGCTCTAGATCTTTCACACTCTCGTGCGTCATCAGGAGCTATGAAAGCTACAAGACAGCAACAGATAGAAGAAATTCTCTGAGGCAAGGCAGAAGGTATCAGTGGCAGCCCATGACACAAAGAACCGCCACCGACCCAAACACACAACCCCTCCCCCTTCCTCTCACACCCTTCCGGGATAAGGGAAAGTGGAGGACCTCAGAGGTTTATAGAAAGCAAATTACAGAATATTAAGGAAACGCAGTAGTCAGTCCAAAGCCGCATCTAATCGATATCAACTGATCTATTACCATATAGCAATATTATCAAAACCAAGCGCTAAACCCACAAGTCATACAGCACTGCCACATGGCAATAGATCAGTTGCTATCAGTTTCCTCAGAGAACTTCCCCTCCTATCTGTTGTTGTCTTGCAACATTGCATAGCTCCTGACGACGCGTGAGTGCGAAAGATCTAGAACTAAAGATTTGCATCCCCATATGCAATAATATCACGGTAAACAGGTGATATCACAATATGCAAAACAACCAATGTGAAAAATAGTGAAATTCCAAGTTTTTGTAATTTATCACATTATCACAGGTCCTTGATAATGCTTGAAATCACGAAGGAGCTTGGAATTTCACTGTTTTTCACAGTGATTGTTTTACACACACACACACATATATATATATATATATATATATATATATATATATATATATATATATATATATATATATATATATATATATATATATATATATATATATATATATATATATATATATATATATATATATATATATATATTTTGTGTGTACTCACCTATTTGTACTCACCTATTTGTGGTTGCAGGGGTCGAGTCCTAGCTCCTGGCCCCGCCTCTTCACCGGTTGCTACTAGGCCCTCTCTCTCCATGAGCTTTATCAAACCTCGTCTTAAAACTGTATGGTTCCTGCCTCCACTACGTCATTTTCTAGGCTATTCCACTGCCTTACAACTCTATGACTGAAGAAATACTTCCTACTATCTCTCTGACTCATTTGTGTCTTCAACTTCCAATTGTGGCCTCTTGTTTCTGTGTCCCCTCCCTGGAACATCCTGTCTTTGTCCACCTTGTCTATTCCACGCAGTATTTTATATGTCGTTATCATGTCTCCCCTGACCCTCCTGTCCTCCAGTGTGGTCAGGCCGATTTCCCTTAATCTTTCCTCATAGGACATTCCCCTTAGCTCTGGAACTAACCTTGTCGCAAACCTTTGTACTTTCTCTAGTTTCTTGACGTGCTTTATCAAGTGCGGGTTCCAAACAGGTGCTGCATACTCCAGTATGGGCCTGACATACACGGTGTACAGTGTCTTGAATGATTCCTTACTAAGGTATCGGAATGCTGTTCTCAGGTTTGCCAGGCGCCCATATGCTGCAGCAGTTATCTGATTGATGTGTGCTTCCGGAGACATGCTCGGTGTTATACTCACCCCAAGATCTTTCTCCTTGAGTGAGGTTTGCAGTCTTTGGCCACCTAGCCTATACTCTGTCTGTGGTCTTCTGTGCCCCTCCCCCATCTTCATGACTTTGCATTTGGCAGGATTAAATTCGAGAAGCCATTTGCTGGACCAGGTGTCCAGTCTGTCCAGGTCTCTTTGAAGTCCTGCCTGGTCCTCATCAGATTTAATTCTCCTCATTAACTTCACATCATCTGCAAACAGGGACACTTCTGAGTCTAACCCTTCCGTCATGTCGTTCACATATACCAAAAATAGCACTGGTCCTAGGACCGACCCCTGTGGGACCCCGCTCGTCACAGGTGCCCACTGTGATACATCATTACGTACCATGACTCGTTGTTGCCTCCCTGTCAGGTATTCTCTGATCCATTGCAGTGCCCTTCCTGTTATATGCGCCTGGTGCTCTAGCTTCTGCACTAATCTCTTGTGAGGAACTGTGTCAAAGGCCTTCTTGCAGTCCAAGAAGATGCAATCAACCCACCCCTCTCTCTCTTGTCTTACTTCTGTTATTTTATCATAAAACTCCAGAAGGTTTGTGACACAGGATTTGCCTTCCGTGAATCCGTGCTGGTTGGCATTTATACTCCTGTTCCGTTCCAGGTGCTCCACCACTCTCCTCCTGATAATCTTCTCCATAATTTTGCATACTATACACGTCAATGACACAGGTCTATAGTTTAGTGCCTCTTTTCTGTCTCCTTTTTTAAAAATGGGAACTACATTTGCCGTCTTCCATACCTCAGGTAGTTGCCCAGTTTCCAGGGATGTGTTGAAGATTGTGGTAAGTGGCACGCACAATATATCTGCTCCCTCTCTAAGGACCCACGGGGAGATGTTGTCTGGTCCCATTGCCTTTGAGGTATCGATGTCCCTTAGCAGTTTCTTCACCTCCTCCTCATCTGTATGTATGTCGTCCAACACTTGTTGGTGTATTCCTTGCTGGTGTCCCCGTCTGGTCTGTCCCCCCAGAGTCCTTCCTGTCTCTACTGTAAATACTTCCTTAAATCTCTTGTTTAGCTCCTCACATACCTCTTGATCGTTTCTTGTGAGTTCTCCACCTTCTTTCCTCAGCCTTATCACCTGGTCCTTGACTGTTGTCTTCCTCCTAATGTGGCTATACAGCAGTTTCGGGTCAGATTTGACTTTCGATGCTATGTCGTTTTCATACTGTCGCTGGGCCTCCCTCCTTATCTGTGCATACTCGTTTCTGGCTCTTCTACTAATCTCCTTGTGTGTGTGTGTGTGTGTGTGTGTGTGTGTGTGTGTGTGTGTGTGTGTGTGTGTGTGTGTGTGTCTTGCCGAATAAGTAAAACTTGCGATTTTGGCTTAAATAGCAACGCTCTTCTTGCCGAATAAGGCAAGCAAAAATTTGTGTTTGCAATAATTTCGCAAAAATCATTCTGACCCTAACGAAAAGAATATATTCCATTATGTTTGGTTATTATTAAATTATGGTAAACTTATCTAAAATATATTTATTTGCATTAGGCTAAATTAAACTGTGCTTGTTATAATAAGGTTAGGTAAGTTTTCTAAGGTTCTTTTGGTACAAAATTATTAATTTTTACATTAACATAAATGAAAAAAATATATCTTTAAACGTATAAGAGAAAATTTTAGAAAGGACTTAATTTTAAAGGAGTTCTTGCCAATTGAACAGTTTTACCTATTCGACACGACATATAAATATACAGTATTTTGATTGTTTAGGGGAATTCGGTTAGCCAGACTTAGTTTTTGAAGTGGGAAGTACAGTGGCCGCACTCGAAAGTCGGATGGTGATTTATGTAGCCTTGCGGATAGACAGCTATTACGCGAGTGATGGTGAATGTGTGTTCTACTCTGGCAGGATCAATCATCTAACTTCCTGACAGAAGCTGCAAGTCTCATCACTAGGGGAAACATGGAGCACCTTGAGTGTTCTCGTGTGGCCAGGTGGACGAGTGAGTGTTTCTGAGCACATGTGTAGCACCTAGGGCTGATGCTGTTGTTATTGTTGCTGCTCTTGTTACTGTTGTTATTGCTCTTGTTGTTGTTGTTGCTGTCGGAGAAGTTTTATCAGGGTGCTGCCTTGATGTTGGAGGGCTCTTTATCCAAGGGACTCGAACTGTCCTCATCCTCGGATCAAACCTAATCACCTCCCTTTCCTCAGAAATGAGAGTACAGCATGTTTGTATATCTGATATCACTAGTGTTTCTATCTCTGATAGGCTGTGTGTTCGTAGCTCTGATGACAAGTGTTCGTAGCTGATGACAAAACAAGTGTTCGTAGCTGATGACAAAACAAGTGTTCGTAGCTCTGGTCACAAAACAGTGTTCGTAGCTGATGACAAAACTGTTCGTAGCTCTGGTCACAAAACAGTGTTCGTAGCTGATGACAAAACAGTGTTCGTAGCTCTGATGACAAAATAAGTGTTCGTAGCTCTGATGACAAAACAAGTGTTCGTAGCTCTGATGACAAAATAAGTGTTCGTAGCTCTGGTGACAAAACAAGTGTTCGTAGCTCTGATGACAAAATAAGTGTTCGTAGCTCTGATGACAAAACAGGTGTTCGTAGCTCTGGTGACAAAACAAGTGTTCGTAGCTCTGGTGACAAAACAAGTGTTCGTAGCTCTGGTGACAAAACAAGTGTTCGTAGCTCTGGTGACAAAACAAGTGTTCATAGCTCTGGTGACAAAACAGGTGTTCATAGCTCTGGTGACAAAATAAGTGTTCGTAGCTCTGGTGACAAAACAAGTGTTCGTAGCTCTGGTGACAAAACAAGTGTTCGTAGCTCTGATGACAAAACAAGTGTTCGTAGCTCTGGTGACAAAACAAGTGTTCGTAGCTCTGGTGACAAAACAAGTGTTCGTAGCTCTGGTGACAAAATAAGTGTTCGTAGCTCTGGTGACAAAACAAGTGTTCGTAGCTCTGGTGACAAAATAAGTGTTCGTAGCTCTGGTGACAAAACAAGTGTTCGTAGCTCTGGTGACAAAACAAGTGTTCATAGCTCTGGTGACAAAATAAGTGTTCGTAGCTCTGGTGACAAAACAAGTGTTCGTAGCTCTGGTGACAAAATAAGTGTTCGTAGCTCTGGTGACAAAACAAGTGTTCGTAGCTCTGGTGACAAAATAAGTGTTCGTAGCTCTGGTGACAAAACAAGTGTTCGTAGCTCTGGTGACAAAACAAGTGTTCGTAGCTCTGGTGACAAAACAGTGTTCGTATCACGTTTTATTACACGTAAAATACATTATCTCTGTACAGCTTAAGATAAATAAAAAACTGAATTTGAATAATATCGACAAACACATTAACACGTATTATTATTATTATTATTATTATTATTATTATTATTATTATTATTATACAGAACTGCTAAATCTTTGCGTTTTTATTCGTAAATACGAATTTTTGAATGTAATTGGGAATATGAAAGATCATGAGAGTAAATAGGATAATAGGGAAACAAAAGACTGGAGGTCCATTCTCCTAATCCTTTGAAGACGCTCTTCAATTCTATCTTTATCCACACTTACACAGTTACATAAACAGACACAGATGTGCACGTAAACAGGTGCAGCTTCAAGGATGGGTATGACAGGGCCCAGGAGGCTAGGAGGAAGTGGAGAAGGCAGCGACCAGCTGAGAGGCAGGGCCAGGAGCTAAGAAACAACATGTTGCAGAAGATTTTATTGGGACAACGTTTCGCTCTGTGTAGAGGTTTATGAAGTCACTGATAAAGCTCGTCTCTGAGCGAAACGTTGTCACAGTAAAAGCTTGCTCTGCAATCCGTCGTTTGGCCACTGTTGTGGACAGCACTCCATTTCGATCCAGGAGCTGAGATTCAGCTACTGCAACTACAAATAGGCGAGTAGAAATACGCGAATGTAAATAAACGAGTAGAAAGAGACGAGTAGAAATACATAAGCAGAAATAGACCAGTAGAAATAGATCAGTAGAAACAGACCAGTAGAAACAGACCAGTAGAAATAGACCAGTAGAAGTAGAACAGTAGAAATAGACCAGTAGAAGTAGAACAGTAGAAATAGACCAGTAGAAATGGATCAGTAGAAATAGACCAGTAGAAATAGACCAGTAGAAATAGACCAGTAGAAATGGATCAGTAGAAATGGATCAGTAGAAATAGACCAGTAGAAATAGACCAGTAGAAATAGACCAGTAGAAATAGACCAGTAGAAATAGACCAGTAGAAATAGATCAGTAGAAATAGATCAGTAGAAATAGATCAGTAGAAATGGATCAGTAGAAATAGACCAGTAGAAATAGATCAGTAGAAATAGATCAGTAGAAATAGACCAGTAGAAATAGACCAGTAGAAATGGATCAGTAGAAATGGATCAGTAGAAATGGATCAGTAGAAATAGACCAGTAGAAATAGACCAGTAGAAATAGACCAGTAGAAATAGACCAGTAGAAATGGATCAGTAGAAATGGATCAGTAGAAATAGACCAGTAGAAATAGACCAGTAGAAATAGACCAGTAGAAATGGATCAGTAGAAATGGATCAGTAGAAATGGATCAGTAGAAATAGACCAGTAGAAATAGACCAGTAGAAATAGACCAGTAGAAATGGATCAGTAGAAATGGATCAGTAGAAATGGATCAGTAGAAATGGATCAGTAGAAGTAGAACAGTAGAAATAGACCAGTAGAAGTAGAACAGTAGAAATAGACCAGTAGAAATAGACCAGTAGAAATAGACCAGTAGAAATAGACCAGTAGAAATGGATCAGTAGAAATGGATCAGTAGAAATAGACCAGTAGAAATAGATCAGTAGAAATAGATCAGTAGAAATAGATCAGTAGAAATAGATCAGTAGAAATAGACCAGTAGAAATAGACCAGTAGAAATAGACCAGTAGAAAGAGACCAGTAGAAATAGACCAGTAGAAATAGACCAGTAGAAAGAGACCAGTAGAAATAGACCAGTAGAAAGAGACGAATAAAAATAGGCAGGTAGAAATACGCGAATATGAACAGACTAGAGATAAAGAACACGGAATGTGAGAGAAGAACAATTTCTTACCTTATTATATCCCGCTTTATTGCCTGTACCTCCTCCCATCGTGGACGACACTCTTCAAGGTATTCTCCTTAAAACGACCACCACCACTACCACAACGACCCCCTAAAGTGACACACTTAAAGCGAACAACACCGCCACTTGCGTTCAACACAGGTCCTGTGTGTGTGGGGTCGGCTCGGGGTGCGAACACCGTGTAGCAAACACTGGTGGGTCGTCAAGAAGCGTTCGCTCGGTGGTGAGGGTTGAAGGCTGTGTCTATCTCCAGCCGCTACTGCTGTCTGACTGACTGACTCCTACTTTACATTACCTGCTTAGGTGCCCTCCCTCCCTCCCGCCTTCCCTCCATGACCACCTGTTGTTCGATTCTCGCTCATTCACTCCCTCTCTCCCTCCTTCATACAGCTCTCCCTAATCTCTTACTTCCATACATCTTTGTTTATCTTTGTTCATGTGGATGTCTCGTATCTCATTCTCTCTCTCTCTCTCTCTCTCTCTCTCTCTCTCTCTCTCTCTCTCTCTCTCTCTCTCTCTCACTCTCACTCTCACTCTCACTCTCACTCTCACTCTCTCACACACACATAAGCAAGAAAGACAAGGTTGAGTCAACTTCATATTCTTGGACTCTAGGTAAACATTTGATACTACGCCACCAGAGATTAACTCACAAATTAGAGAATAAGGGATACCAGGCAAAGTCGTACAGTGGACCGAGGAATATCTAACGAACAGAAGAGAGAGATGATTTTAAGTGGAAATGTGTCACCATGGGCAAGTGTAACATGTGATGCTCCCCAAGGCTCAGTATTATGACCATCTCTCTTCATAATATGTAAATGACCTATCAGAGGGCACTGAATCCTATGTAACATTGTTTGCTGATGATTTAAAACTAATAAGAAAAATACAAATGGAAAAGAACAGAGATAGACTACAGGAGGATTTGGACAGGCTGCAAGAGTGGTCAGATAAATGGTTACAGGAATTCAATCCAGATAAGTGCAAGGTCATGAAAATTGGGGAGGGTCAGAGAAAACCAGAGACAGAATGCAGCTTAAGAAGCAAGACACTATAAATATCGCTGAAGGAGAAAGATCTTGCAGTGAACATCACACCCAACATATTGTCAAAGGTACACAAATCGCATAACATCTACGGTACTATATATGTCAGGTCTATCATGCAGTATGCAGCACCAGCATTGAGCGGCCTTCCCCCATCTCCGATCCAACATGTACGAAAACTCAGAAAGGTCTATAAGTTTCCAACAAGATTAGTGCTTGAGCTGAAGGGACTGGGTTGTGAGGAGATACTAAAGAAACTGAGCCTGATGACTTTAAAAGAGAGGAGAGATATGATTACAACATAGAAGATATTTAGAGGATTTGACAGAACAGCCTTTTTTTTGAAATGTTAGGCATAGGGGTGACTACCATAGGAGTGACTACCATCCTGTGGATGGTAGTCACTCCATCCCATCCTGTAGGTGATAGTCTCAGGGTAGTAAATAAGAGAAATGAGCTAGATGAGGAAGTGGAAGAGGGAACCTCAGTACACACTTTCAAGAGTAGTTATAATAGACATCATGACGTCAGGTGCCAATAATGCTGGCGATTGTAGGTTAAAAAGCTGGGCCAGGAGCTGGGACTTGATTCTGCAATAACAACTCAGTGTGTACAACTCGGCGAATACACGCATACTATTTAAAGAGATGGAGAAGAAAATCAGGAGAGTGTTGAAACACTTAGAAAGAAGTGGTCTCATGAAAAAATAACCAGGACTGGTTTAGAGATGGCAAATCTAGTCTCATAAACCTGCTGCAATTCTGTGACATACTAACATAAATTAGGCAGGAGGGATGGGTGGATTACATATGCTTGGGCTGCAAAATAAGGCATTTAATATTGTATCTCATTAGAGACTGGGGGAAACTTCAGGAACAGAACTACTGAAGATGCTATAACATACAGACAATTTGATGATTAAGACACATGTGCAACAATTGGGTATCTTGTTGAAACGTTTCGCTTACACAATAATAGACTTCTTCAGTCAAATACAGAGGCAGTGGGCGTAGTAGTGAAATGAAGATTATGTAATCAGTCTATCATCCTTGGAGAAATAGTATTTGAGGTGGTCAGTCCCTCAGCCTGGAGAAGAGTTGAGCTCCATAGTCTGGAACGATATATCGAGCTGAGACTCGACCCCTGCAACCACAAATAGGTGAATATTAATAGGTAAGCACACACACACACACACACGCACCCACACACACACACAAACACACAAACACACAAACACACACACACACACACACACACACACACACACACACACACACACACACACACACACACACACACCTCGTCAGCTGTTGGTGACATCGTTTAGGAAACTTGCCAACAACTGGTGTTCTCTCCCATACTAACATGAGAAACCAACTCACACCAGCCACACCAAGGGTAACTCATGAACACCCCCCCCCCCCAACATACTCTCAAATACGTAAAAATAAAATTTGCATAAATACATATTACATTAAATAAGGAACAAGTGGCATATGTTCAACTGACATGATGTCCACTGCGAGAGCAAACTTATGCAAACACACTTTAAGATACGCAGACACACGTTAAGGTACGCAGACGCATGTAATGACGCCGACCCAAACAAAATAACTGCAAGTTTATGATGGTACAATCGCCATCATCAAAAAGAAGAAAAATAATAGCCTGCATCCGCACCTCGGAGAATCATTCCTAGTGATCACTGAGCCACTAAATATCTCTGACCTTGGTTCAGGACGCCTCCTGCAGCGCCGCCTCCTGCGGTTATCTTAGCGACCTTGTGGAAGGGACGAGACAGATCGTCCTGTTGTTTCCTGAGATACTGGTACACTCACGCCGGCAGCATGTAAGTGGAGCTGCTTGGTTTGATTATACATCCCATTCCTATCTTGTGGATGGCTGTCACCTCTGTGGACGATAGTTACTCCATCCACATCCTGTGGATGGTAGTCATCCCTTCGTATCCTGTGGGTGGTAGTCACTCCATCCCATCCTGTGGGTGGTAGTCACTCCATCCCATCCTGTGAGTGGTAGTCACTCCGTCCCATCCTGTGGATGGTAGTCACTCCATCCCATCCTGTGGATGGTAGTCAATCCATCCCATCCTGTGGATGGTAACCACTTCCTTCCATCCTGTGGGTGATAGTCACTCCATCCCACGCTGTGGGTGGTAGTCACTTCCTTCCATCCTGTGGATGGAAGTCACTCCATCCCATGTAGGAGATAGTCACTCCATCCCATCCTGTGGATGATAGTCACTCCATCCCATCCTGTGGATGGTAGTCACTCCATCCCATCCTGTGGATGGTAGTCACTCCATCCCATCCTGTGGATGGTAGTCACTCCATCCCATCCTGTGGATGGTAGTCACTCCATCCCATCCTGTGGATGGTAGTCACTCCATCCCATCCTGTGGATGGTAGTCACTCCATCCCATCCTGTGGATGGTAGTCACTCCATCCCATCCTGTGGATGGTAGTCACTCCATCCCATCCTGTGGATGGTAGTCACTCCATCCCATCCTGTGGATGGTAGTCACTCCATCCCATCCTGTGGATGGTAGTCACTCCATCCCATCCTGTGGATGGTAGTCACTCCATCCCATCCTGTGGATGGTAGTCACTCCATCCCATCCTGTGGATGGTAGTCACTCCATCCCATCCTGTGGATGGTAGTCACTCCATCCCATCCTGTGGATGGTAGTCACTCCATCCCATCCTGTGGATGGTAGTCACTCCATCCCATCCTGTGGATGGTAGTCACTCCATCCCATCCTGTGGATGGTAGTCACTCCATCCCATCCTGTGGATGGTAGTCACTCCATCCCATCCTGTGGATGGTAGTCACTCCATCCCATCCTGTGGATGGTAGTCACTCCATCCCATCCTGTGGATGATAGTCACTCCATCCCATCCTGTGGATGATAGTCACTCCATCCCATCCTGTGGATGATAGTCACTCCATCTCATCCTGTGGATGGTAGTCACTCCATCCCATCCTGTGGATGATAGTCACTCCATCCCATCCTGTGGATGATAGTCACTCCATCCCATCCTGTGGATGATAGTCACTCCATCCCATCCTGTGGATGATAGTCACTCCATCCCATCCTGTGGATGATAGTCACTCCATCCCATCTTGTGGATGATAGTCACTCCATCTCATCCTGTGGATGATAGTCACTCCATCTCATCCTGTGGATGATAGTCACTCCATCCCATCCTGTGGATGATAGTCACTCCATCCCATCCTGTGGATGGTAGTCACTCCATCTCATCCTGTGGATGATAGTCACTCCATCTCATCCTGTGGATGATAGTCACTCCATCCCATCTTGTGGATGGTAGTCACCCAAGATCCAGTCACTACCCACCTTCAATGACATACTTACTGTCCTATATATAGTGGCTTACTCGTCATAACTTGAGACGTTCACTGAATGTGCAGGAAGATGATAGTTCTGTGAGGAACCACTGCATCAGAAACCACACTGACTTACCAGTGTTGGACTCAACGGGCTGAGGAGGTCTGCTGGGTCAAACAGACAGGTCCTGGGCTCTTCCTAGGTTCGTTGGCAATGTCGGGCAGAGACGCTTTTTTATGTACTCCAGCCTGCCTCACCTTACTCTCTGTCTGTCTGTCTCTCTCTATCAGTTGTCTACCTGGAGGGCATTCCGGGGATCAACGCCCCCGCGGCCCGGTCCATGACCAGGCTTCCCGGCGGATCAGGGCCTGATCAACGAGGCTGTTACTGCTGGCCGCACGCAGTCCAACGTACGAACCACAGCCCGGTTGATCCGGCACCGTCTTTAAGTATCTGTCCAGCTCCCTCTTGAAGACAACCAGGGGTCTACCGGTAATGCCCCTTATTGCTGGTGAGAGGCTGTTGAACAGTCTTGGGCCCCGGACACTTATTGCGTTTTCTCTTAGTGTACCAGTGACGCCCCTACTTTTCACTGGAGGTATGTTGCATCGCCTGCCAAGTCTTTTGCTTTCGTATGGAGTGATTGCTGTGTGCATATTAGGGACCAGTCCCTCCAGACTCTTCCAGGCGTAGGTTATGATATATCTCTCGCCTGCGCTCCAGTGAGTACAAGTCAAGTGCTTCCAGGCGCTCCCAGTAGTTAAGGTGTTTGATGGAACTTATACGTGCAGTAAAGGTTCTCTGTACATTCTCTAGTTCTGCAATTTCACCTGCCTTGAATGGGGATGTTGTGGAGACAATCGAATCAAATTTGCTTATCTAGAAGTCTCGGCCCATTTATAATAATAATAATAATAATAATAATAATAATAATAAGAAGAAGAAGAAGAAGAAATAAGAAGAAAATGAAGATTATTATTATGGGGAGCGCTAAATCCGTTGGGATTATACAGCGCCTGTGGGGGGAGGAGCGCAAAGCATATAAGCTTAATTCGGGGAATTGGAGCACTGATCCAATTCCCTGATCCAATCCCCCCCCCAGCATCATGGAACCACCCTTAAGGGGAAGATGATGATAACAATGACGATGATGATAATGATGATGAATTTCAATGAAGGTTATATACACACATGGTTTTACTGAGTGTATTTCAGAGTTATGAAACGAAAACAATGAGGTCACAGTTCTTATATTCATACATATGATGGCAAATTACGTAGATATAATGCAGGATGACCACAAGAAGGTCAGTGTTCTCAGTGATGTCCTCACAGCCTTGCCAACATTAATAATTCCAGAGTAAAGCACCGAAAAGAGCAAAAAGAACACAATACCGTGACTGGAACAATACACTTAGCCAGCACATAGGAGAGAGGAGCTTAAAACGGACCGAAACGTCGTCGTATGTTCCTCTTATGTACGGGTTATTTGTGTAAAGCACCGGGTTTCAACGGTCTTTAAACATGGCTCTAAATGACGTCCTGCCGACTAAAACGAAGATTCTGATAGTCAGTGGCTTTTCCAGTTCGACGCAGAGAAAGGTGGAAGATGAGGAGGACTTTGAAGTAATCAGTCCCTCCGTATGGAGTCGATTTGTTCAGTCCATCAATCGACTCCAGGCTGAGGGACTGATAACCTCCAACTCCTCCACCATTCTCTGCACTGGACTGAAGAAGCCACTGGCTGGCAAAACATTTCCATAATAAAGATACCCAAATGTTGCCCAAGTATCTCATTTATCAACTTGTCGGTTTTGTAAGCCGTTTATTCACACTCTGATACAACTCTACGCTGGGCGAAACGTTCTCCCAATAAAAGTTTGGAGTGTAACATGTTTTCGTGGATTTATGTCAACAGCTGAGCCTGCAGCTGCCGGTATAACAAGGTAGTTATATTATTAATGGTATGCATTACTGAGGAGTTAATGGGCAAGACACATGTTCAACGCCTGCTGCGCAGGAGAAACGTTTCAACAATAAACACACTTAGGTGTTACACATGTGCCTTATTCATCAAAGTTATTACGGAGTGCGACCTGGGAGAGAGACAGAGACAGAGAGAATCTGCCTTCCGTGTTATTTACAAATTCAGGTGAACACTGAGAGGCGACTGGATGTGGTCCAGTGATTGGATTGTGCAGCTGGTGGTGATTATTATTTTTTTTGCTGGTGGTGGTGTTGTTACGACTGTTTTTGTTGTTACTGCTACTGCAGTTCTTGCGACTGCTGCTGTTGGTCCTACTGTTTATGTTGTTGCTGCTGCTGTTACTGATATCTATGTTGCTGTTGCTGCTGTTGTTCCTGCTGTTTGTATTGTTGCTGCTGCTGTTTCTGTTGCTACTACTGCTGTTGCTGTTGTGTTGCTACTGCTGTTGTTGTTCCTGTTTGTGTTGCTACTGCTGTTCCTTCTGTCTGTGTTGCTGATGCTGGTGATGTCCCTGCTGCTTGTCTTGCTGCTTTTGTTTCGGTTACTGCTGCCTGCTAGTACATTTACCAGTAGTGTTGCCTGCTGGGGTACATAAAGGCACTACATGAGGCACTCATGCTGCCGAGACCAGAGTTTGGATGTTGGTAGTCACCAGCATTGATAAACCAAACTCCAGTCTATAGTTTTGATTTATATCAGGTGTTGGGGTAGCACTGTGGGTGATAGTGTAGTGTGATGTTATAGTGTGGTGTTACATTGTAGCGTTACAGTATGGTGTTAGTATTGTGTTACAGTGTAGGGTTAGTGTGGTGTTACAGTGTGGTATTACAGTGTGGTGTAACTGGTGTTGCAGTGTGGCGTTACAGCGTGGTTACAAGTTAAGCCAATATAAATCCCAGCTGTAGTTCGGGGAACGTAATAATTTACTGGAAATGTCTGGTGGCACTGCTTGTGGCACTCCAAATCTGATGGCTAATATGTGGCACTGTCCGTGGCACTCCTGATCTGATGGCTAGTATGTGGCAGTTTGTGGCACTCCTAATCTCATGGCTCATGAATCAAAGTATGCCATGAAATCTGCAGGCAGGAGGTGCAACACAAATGTACAGACTTTGTAGTTATAAATTAACTGAACAGACTGCCTATTAAAACTGTGAGTACAAAAATAATAGCAGTTCACATTTTTCTTCATTTTTCATTTTTTCTAGGATTTTTCTTTAGGAAATTTAAATTTTACAAAGAAAATGGTCATATTAATTTGAAATAGAAGTACCTAATCTTAAATAATTTAATATAATTTTCATATTTAATTTATAAATGGATTTAACTAGATTATATTCAGCGGCAAATAATTTTTTTCTGTATTATTATTATTCCTGAGGAAGCACTAAACCCGTAAGGATCATACAGTGCCTGGGGTGCAAGAAGCACTCAGGTTTTACCCAATGATAGGAAACACCTCTGACTGCATGGATGAAGAGACCATCCTGAGGTTGGTCTTGTTCTTGAGGTTGGTCTCCTTCAAGAAGTTGGTCTCCTTGAAGAGATTCGTCTCCTCTAAGAGGTTGGTCTCCTTCAAGAGGTTTGGTCTCCTTCAAGAGGCTGGTCTTCTTCAAGAGGTTGGTCTCCTTCAAGAGGATGGTCTTCAAGAGGTTGGTCTCCTTCAAGAGGATGGTCTCCTTCAAGAGGTTGGTCTCCTTCAAGAAGCTGGTCTCCTTCAAGAAGTTGGTCTCCTTCAAGAAGTTGGTCTCCTTCAAGAAGCTGGTCTCCTTCAAGAAGCTGGTCCCCTTCAAGAAGTTGGTCTCCTTCAAGAAGTTGGTCTCCTTCAAGAAGCTGGTCTCCTTCAAGAAGCTGGTCTCCTTCAAGAAGTTGGTCTCCTTCAAGAAGCTGGTCTCCTTCAAGAAGCTGGTCCCCTTCAAGAGGCTGGTCTCCTTCAAGAGGCTGGTCTCCTTCAAGAAGCTGGTCTCCTTCAAGAAGCTGGTCTCCTTCAAGAAGCTGGTCTCCTTCAAGAGGCTGGTCTCCTTCAAGAGGCTGGTCTCCTTCAAGAGGCTGGTCTCCTTCAAGAGGCTGGTCTCCTTCTCTAGGAGGTAGTGAGGTAGGTCTCTTGCTCCAAGAGGTACTGCGCCGCTTTCTCGTCCCTCAGGTTTCACCTGACATCTGTCTCCTGTTTGGATGTAGTGCACGCTGCCTCCTCTCACTTACAATTTGGAATTTCTTTCTCTCTCTCTCTCTCTCTCTCTCTCTCTCTCTATATATATATATATATATATATATATATATATATATATTACCTGGAGTTTACCTGGAGAGAGTTCCGGGGGTCAACGCCCCCGCGGCCCGGTCTGTGACCAGGCCTCCTGGGGGATCAGAGCCTGATCAACCAGGCTGTTGCTGCTGGCTGCACGCAAACCAACGTACGAGCCACAGCCCGGCTGATCAGGAACTGACTTTAGGTGCTTGTCCAGTGCCAGCTTGAAGACTGCCAGGGGTCTGTTGGTAATCCCCCTTATGTGTGCTGGGAGGCAGTTGAACAGTCTCGGGCCCCTGACACTTATTGTATGGTCTCTTAACGTGCTAGTGACACCCCTGCTTTTCATTGGGGGGATGGTGCATCGTCTGCCAAGTCTTTTGCTTTCGTAGTGAGTGATTTTCGTGTGCAAGTTCGGTACTAGTCTCTCTAGGATTTTCCAGGTGTATATAATCATGTATCTCTCCCTCCTGCGTTCCAGGGAATACAGGTTTAGGAACCTCAAGCGCTCCCAGTAATTGAGGTGTTTTATCTCCGTTATGCGCGCCGTGAAAGTTCTCTGTACATTTTCTAGGTCTGCAATTTCAAGGTAAGGTATCATGTGGGAGTTCGTATACGTGGATTAGGGTAGAAATACTCACGTAGGCTGTTTTACGTATAATTGCTGTTATGTGAACAGAGCTCTTGCCAGCCGTACCTATCTCCTTGCTCACTCGTGTAAAACTAGCTCGCCGGTCTGCAGTACCCTATGTGAGGGGGCCTTATACTGCTGAGGTCAGCACAATATGAATTCAGATAGTGACTCAGGCAGAGACGGTTGATCGTTGAGTCAACGGTACAATAGTTACGGTAACTGGTACTACTGGTGGTACTACTACTGAGACTGGTAACTGGTTACTACTACTGAGAGCTCGGCGACGCTAACGTATGTCGTCCCGACATACAACTAATACAAACTAGAGATGGCAGGTATACGGCTTGGGCTGATTCTATACAATGTCAAAGTACACAACATGAAACATTATAGATACATAAGTAGAACATTGGAATGAAAGCTTACGTAACTGAAACTGTAATGCATACAAGGTATACTATAGTACAACTTAAAACTCAACAAATGAACAACGAACTCAACATTGAGATTACAAGTGATAAAAACAAAAATTTTGATCGATCGATCTGTATTCGTGTGATCTACGGATTCTGAGGAAGGAATATATACAAAGAAAGAGTGTTTAACAGAAAGGCAGATTCGGTGCACGCAAATCTAGACTGTTAACTCTCAGAATGCGGAGAGAACATGAACACAAAAAAAAAAAATTCTTGAATACTGATAAGTTGATACTGTAATTATTCATCTATACAGGTTATTTACATTTAACCCCAACTCTGCTAGGGTGTGATTGACATATGCAGAATGGGTGTCATCTCTGGGAGGATCAAACTCTGTAGCATTGGCTAACTCATGCTGTATTTGAGGCAAATCTGAATTGGAAGTTACAAATGATACTTGAGGATTTCTCAATACCTGTCGTGTACGTAGGGAATAACGACATTCAGGTTGGTCGTCTGACTGAGTATCAGAGGAAGAGAGTACAGGATCAGGAGGATTGTCAGAGTCTGTCACATTAGTCTGGGTTGGAACATCATTATCATCACATACTAACTTCATATGATCCAAATGCGATTCTTTATACTGACCAGTACTAATCTCTCTAACCTTATACTTATTACCAGTGATATGTTCAACTACTCGATAAGGACCAACAAACCTTTGATCAAGCTTTGGCATAGCAGACGTTTTGTTAAAATTAGTCAGCATAACTCTCGAACCTACTTTGATTTTGGATGGCTTTACTCGAGTATTTGCGACTCTTGTAAATTCTGCTGTTGATTTATGAAGTGTTTCACGGATTCTTCTAAAAACACTTTGAGCTAAGCTGGTACGAGTTGCTACGAAATCATCAGGGTTATAATTTGGTTTCGGATTAGAATATAACAACTCATAAGGCAAACGTTTATCTACACCGTACAATGCATAATGTGGAGTGTCACCTATAGAAACATTGTAAGCAGAATTTATAGCACACTGCACATCAGGTATAACTTCATCCCAAGTTTCACTATTGGGATTGATAGTGGCTCTCAATACATCAAGTACTTTCTTATTGGTTCGTTCCGCTAACCCATTGCTGGCAGGATGATGAGGAACAATGGTGGATTTAGTGATCTTGTACAAGGTACACAAATTTTCAAGAATTTCATTACAGAATTCACCTCCATTATCTGTTACTAGGGACTTAGGGGTGGTATGCCTGCAGATAATGCGTTCTTTAAACGCTTTAGCTACTGTCTCGGCAGTCTTGTCTGCAATAGGAACTAACTCGCAATATCTGGTGAAATGGTCTACCATAACACACAGATGTTTGTTACCTTGGAGGGAACATTGGAAATTAGTTAACAAATCTAGCGCAACTCTTTCCCAAGGTTCGCTAGTAGTTGGATACACTTGGATTGGATTAGGACCATTAGCATTGCCTTTATGTTGCATGCAGACACTACATTTCCTAACATACTCAGAAATATCAGTTGCCATACGAGGCCAAAAGTATTTCAATCTGGCTTGTTTTACTGAACGATCCATACCAGGGTGTGCAACACCTGGTACATCATGAACTAGCTGTAAGGCTACATTCACTAGTGACTGTGGAATTACCAACTGGTATACTCTTCTGCTAGGAGTACCCAACTCGGCTGTTCGATACAGTAATTCTTGGTTCATGAGAAAGTCACTGATGGGTGCTGGTGGTTTCACAGTCAGAATAAGATCTTCCTGGAGCAGGAATCGTATCACACCAGACCACATGGGATCTGTTCGTTGAGCATTCTTTACATCTTCAGCACTAAATGGAGGGTCTGCAGTTACTATACTAACATGTCGCGATAAGGCATCTGCGACTACATTTGACTTGCCAGGTAAATGCTCAAAGGTGGGATTGAACTCTTGGATAGTCAAGGTCCATCTAGCTAACCTTCCAGTAGGTTGTTTGTTCTGGAATAAGGGTATCAGTGGAGCATGATCTGTCAAGACATGAACAGAGTACTGATAAATAATGTCTCGGAAGTGCTTTAAAGACCATACTATTGCTAAAGCTTCTTGCTCAGTTACTGTATAATTACGTTCAGCCTTTGTAAGGACTCGGCTAGCAAATGCAACTGCGTTGTACTTGCCATCGGTCTTCTGAGCTAGTACGGCACCTATGCCAATTGAACTAGCGTCAGTTGTCAGATAGAAAGGCTTAGAAAAATCTGGAAATTTCAAAATTGGAGCAGAAGTTAGCTTTTCTTTTAGAGTTTGGAATGCTCTTTCTTGACGGAAGGTCCAAACAAAAGGAGCATCTTTCTTAAGCAACTCAGTTAGAGGAGCAGCTATGGAAGAAAAATTGGCAATGAAAGCTCTATAAAAACCTGCTAAGCCCACAAAGGATCTTACGGCATCAGCAGTTTTGGGAGTTGGAAAATTTAGTACTGCAGTTACTTTACTTTGGTCAGTCGTAACCCCTCTAGGAGTGACTACGTGACCAAGAAACTTAATTTCTGATCTGAAAAATTGACATTTTGACAGTTTGATCTTTAAATTGGCTTCTTCAAGCTTACCAAGTACTACATCAAGTCTTTTCAAGTGTGTATCCACGTCTTTAGACATGACGATTACGTCATCTAAGTACACCATAAGTGCATTACCTATGAGACCTCTAAAGATATTAGTCATGAGCCTTGAGAACGTGATAGGGGAAGATCGTAATCCAAATGCCATACGGAGGAAGTGATAATGACCTGTAGGAGTGGAGAATGCAGTTAGCTCTTGGCTGTCCTCGTGAAGAGGGACTTGCCAAAACCCTTGTAACAAATCTAGGGTTGAAAAGACTTTGTTATCTCCAATATTACGTAAAAGATCACCCAGTACAGGGAGTGGAAAGCGATCTGGAATGGTTTTTGCGTTTAACTTCCTAAAGTCAATTACTGGACGCCAAGTACCATCCTTCTTAGGTACTAGTATCAAGGGTGCATTCCAAGGTGAATTGCTAGGTGCAATAACTCCATCATCAAGCATTTGATTGATCAATTCTTCTGCGACAGCAACTTGTGAATGAGGCATTCTGTACGCAGGTATGTAGATAGGTCTAGTACCAGGTTCAAGTGGAATACGATGGGACAATAAGTTCGTTATACCCATCTTCTCACCTGGTAAAGCAATGGCTTTACGACGTTTGTTCAACAGAGTCAACAAACGCTTGACTTCATCTGGGAAGTCAGTGGAAGCTAAGTCTTTCTCCTCAACTGGTGGAACAGATTGATCCAGTGAGGTGGATGAGGTCTCCCCGGCAGAAATAGCACCGACCCACTGGTCAGGTGACAACTCATCCTCTACCTGAACAGGGTAAGGATAGTGAACAAGGTCAACAAGATTGGTATTTGCTCTAAGGCGAACACTGTGACCAGAAGTGTTGGCCAGGTAGAAATGGATCTTACTATCTCTTACAACATGTAAGGATGGTTCAACAAATAGACCTTTTACTTTGCAGGAATCACTGTCAACTAGGACGTTATCACCATCTGGAACACTAGGAACAACTACAGACACTCTAGTGAGAGCACTAGCCGCAACAGAAACGTCTTTCTGCAGACGGCATGTGACGTCAACAAGAGATGGCATTACTAGTTGCAAGTAATTGTTTTCCGACAAGGCGTCCCCTGTGGAGAAACTACTACTCGAACTAGCAGGCATTGCAGGGATAGGTTGAGCACTCAAGGCAATCTGAGCGTCCTCGGACACTTGAGGCATCGGACTATCCTGCAATTCTGAAGGTATAGGTGGAACACTGATGGGAGTGACAGTATTACCAGTGCCTGACCGCTTGGGTACGCTACTGGAGAAAGCATTAGCTTGTAAGGACTTAATCCGTACATCATACTCTGCAGCAGTATGACAGATTTCTGATCCAAGCTGGTAACCCCAGAATGGAACGATCAAGTCGTCAATTTGTGCATGCCATCGATAAGGGTCGAGCACAATGCGTAAGTCTCGCATGGAAGCAAATCCCAGTAGAAGGTCACCAGGGAAAGTAATCTGGTCGACAACAAGGAAGGAAACAGTGAAGTCTCTACCTTGGATAGAAAAGGTTAGGGCAGTCGTACCTCGGACACGCAGGTGAGAACCAGATACTCCACTAAGGGAGGACACAGGAGTCGGTTCTACGAGAAGGACATGTCGTAACTTCTTATCCTTAAACAAACTAGACCTAATAATATTGATTTGCGCACCAGAGTCCATGAACAATTGAACGGGCGCATTATAAACAGATGCTTGCACTATAGGGCCTATGGTTGCATTGGAAGTTACGTGCAAACAAAAAGGTGGATTTTCATCAGAAAAGACTTGTTCTACTCCATCCCCAAAATCATCTGTGTCAGAGACATGTGAAGCAACAACCTCGGCAGGGTTGTCATTCTCGAGACTGCTTAAGGCTTCAAAGGAGTTGTGAACGGGGATGGTGTACTCATTATCACCTACTGTCACCATGGGGCGGTTTGACTGGGGCGCTCGAATTCCCCCGACTGGGAAGAACGAGCCTGGTTCTGGTGAGTTTGAGAATTGAATGAATGAGCCTGGTTCTGGTTATTTTGAAAACCACGAGATCTGTTACCTCGACGGGTTCTGCGGTTGGAACGACCACGGAAAGATCTAGAGTACTGAAGGTTATAGAGAGCATTACACTCAGATGTGTCATGTCCATGTATTCTATGATAAGTACAGTAAGGAAGATCTGAGTACTCATCATCAGTACGACGTCTCTTAGGATAACTATCAGGACAATTAATTGCAATATGTCCACGGAAACCACAGTTGTAACAATTCCGCCGACTATGGTTACTGAATGTACTATGAATACTACGAGGTGTATAACGACTCTGTACACTGGTTCTTGGTGATCTCTGAGATGATTGACGACTACGATTTGTCTCTGTGGCGCAAACAAGAGGTGGTGCAGACTGAGGCATATGTGTGACATTACTTTTAATACAAGGGAAAGTACCCTGGGGGCACAAGGAACGTACATGATTTAAGGCTGTAAGTGGTTCCATCGTTACAGTTGGAGGATCAGCCTCATAAGCACACACAGAAGCAGGTGGCATTAGTTCTTTAATTGCTCCAAAAGCTGCTATTTTAGCAATTGATTCTGTAAATGGTTTAGCCTCTTCAGAGAGAAAAGATGATGATTGGACAGCATTGATAAATGATGATAAAAGTTTATCTAATCTAACAGCAAATGCACTCAACGATTCAGTACTCATGGGTGTAGCATTCACTAGTTCTCTAAGAACGACATATGGATCAGCTGTTTTTACTGGGACAAGGAAAGAACGAATCAGTTCCTCATATTGTGACCACTTAGTAAGATTCCTGAAGTCTCGCATATCAAGGAGATCAACAACGTGAACAGCAGCAGGAGATCGATAAAGAGCTTCTTTAGCAATTCTGATAAGGCTTTCCTCTGAAGGAGGACCTTCACCTAGGGCACTAGCACGAGAACGAATGGCTGCAAACCATGCTTCAAGACTATGTACATGGCCATTGAATAAAGGTAACGCATCAAGGGAATCACGAGTATAACTATAATATCTCGGTGTCTGAGTCGGTCTGTCAGTCGGTAAGGAACTGTGAGGACTGATGACAGGACCAGCAGTAGTAGCCTGAGAGGTCTGAGTGTCGACATTCACTAAAGTATCACTTGACGGTATGTGAGACATAATGGCAAAGTAACACGAGAACAAATAAAGCAAAAATAATGAACAATAAAAATGATATAAAATTCTAGAATTGAAATGAAAAGCTATACAACTAATTCTGCAGAATAATATTTAAATACACTGCAAGAAGAAAGAAAACTCAATTTAAAGGACTATTGACCAAGGGAAAAAAAAAAATTACATTGAAATATACAAGTAAAAATATTACTGGAGACTGAATTAAATTCAAAATGAGCTGTCTTTACTCTTGCTAATAAAAAATTAATTAATTAAATTATTTAAATCAATGTGAAAGTATCAAATAAAATTATTAAATTGTTAACTGGGAAATTTAAGTATTTTCTAAGAATGCATAGACAAAATTAAAATATAATGCACAAAATATCAATAAAAGAAAAGAATTCACTGCAGAACAGTTCAACAAAATAATTCACTTCAGAACAAGTGCAACAAAATAAAGTATAGAAATAATCACTGCAGTAATAAGTTGCACTGGGAAAACTCAGGTAAAATAATGAATTTAAAATATGAAGAAAAAAAAAAATAAACTGATTGAACACTTTAACTCTTAATTGTAAATTAGACAAAACAATTTACTCAAGCAGAGTAAGGAAACACTTTACGTTAAAAGTAATTGAAATTGCATCAAGAGTGAATTTGTTCAAGAATTATGAAAATATGAATAAAATAAAACACAGGAACAAAACAGGTAAGTTAACACTTACAGTGACGAAGCACACTTCTTAAATTAATATTCTTACAACAAAATCCTGCTGTGACTGATACAACAAAAATCTTGCTGTGACTGATACGACAAAAATTTTGCTGGCAAAAATAATGGTACACAGTCTGCGAAAAAATTAGAGAAATGAGACACTGTTGGCATACGAAAAAAAATGACACACATAGAAATAAATGGAAAATTTGGTATACTGGGGTAAATATCACTGCAGAATACAACGCTGAAAGAATACAATAAAAAAAAAATTGAATCACTTCACACAGAGTGACTGACTGGTACACTACACAATAATACTTACTACAGACGAGTAGCATAAGAAAAACACAGCAGAATAATATAAGTGAAAACACTGAAAAATTATTCTAAAAAATAATGAGTCAAAAATACTGCGTTTACACTGAAAACACAAGGTTTAGAGTACACAAGAATTTTACTATAAATGTCTCACACACGCAAATGTCTTTAAATGCAAGAAAATGTCTCAAAAAAATTATCACTGAAGTGGAGAGTAGTAGACGGGCGGTGACGGGGTGACGAGGTGAAGATATTGTCCTGTGGGCGGGCGGTGTTTCCTCCTACACCCACACACTGTTGTCGTGAAGAAATGTGCGTTCTAGGCGAACTCACATAACTGGCTTTATCTCGTTGGCACCAGCTACAATCTCTTGACCAATTATGTGAGCCAAAACAGTACTAGGACCCGGTACAAGGGTGCAAACAACCACAGGTAGATGAGTGGATGGCTGGTGGGAGAGAGTGGGGGGTGTGACTCTCGCTGGGGTACTGCCGCGCACCCCGGGTGGTGGGAGAGAGAGTGGTGGGGGGGGACGCTGGGGGTCTGCCGCGCACCCCACTCACCCACGGTGGCTTAATAACCCACTCTATGCCACAGGAATGGTAAAAACCACTCTTAGCATCCAACAGGAAGCACAAAGCGATATACACAATACTTGAGAGGAACGTGGCTTACTTCTTACTGCGTGGCTTACTTCTCTCCCTCAGCTGGGTTAGAAGCTGGGTTGGCTGACTGGCTTACCCCACGAGAATGGATGACTGGAAGACGTGTAACGATGCACAAAGCACGGAGGAGCAGTTGGATGACAGGAGACAGGCTGGATGATAGGGTGACTGGCGTTCACTTCCACAGTCTGGCTTACTGACTGGCTTAATTGCAAAATCCGGGTCAACCCCTCGGAGATTGAAGCAATTAGCACACGAACTAAGCCAGGAAGCTTGAAACGGCTACAACAGGCTTGTAGGATGAAAGCTGTGAGGGGAGTCAGCTGCTGGCTGGTGGTGCCGGAGGGTAGAGCTGGTGGTTGGAGAATCACCTTTGACCCTGGCGCTACTCACACAAACAGCCTTCAAACGCCTTGAATTACCCTTAAAAACGTAAATCCACGCTCCACACCGCTGTACACCATTTATCATGTGGGAGTTCGTATACGTGGATTAGGGTAGAAATACTCACGTAGGCTGTTTTACGTATAATTGCTGTTATGTGAACAGAGCTCTTGCCAGCCGTACCTATCTCCTTGCTCACTCGTGTAAAACTAGCTCGCCGGTCTGCAGTACCCTATGTGAGGGGGCCTTATACTGCTGAGGTCAGCACAATATGAATTCAGATAGTGACTCAGGCAGAGACGGTTGATCGTTGAGTCAACGGTACAATAGTTACGGTAACTGGTTACTACTACTGAGACTGGTAACTGGTTACTACTACTGAGAAAGGCTCTAAGACCTAGAACCCTAGAAAAGACGGGGCGGATATGATCATGATATTAAAAATGTTCAGGGGACTGAACAGTGTGGATCTTTAGAGGCTGTTTGAGATGCGATGTGAGGAAACCAAGAAACATGTATGGCAGCCGAAGAAGCACGTCAACGGCAGGGATGTTATTAAATATTTTTTTTTAGGGTCATGGCAGGGGATTGAACTGTGCGTAGTAGCGGTGGAGGCAAGCCTTGTACACATTAAATGATAAGGTGATGATAGATTTCAAACGCCAAAAAAAATAGCATCACTACTGGACGAGGGTTTGATCGGCTAAACCCCAGCAAACATTACTTTGGTGAGTATACGGTGTGTATTATTAACACACTCTCCTTAAAATGAAGTGTATCTCCTTCCCCTTTTCCTTCTACTACTCGTCTTCTTTCTACCCGTCTCGCTCTTTACCTATTATTCCTTCATCCTCGTCTCCTCCTACTGGTTTTTCTTTTGTTACTCCTCATCTATTTACTCCTCTGAGGATCCTGCTTTCACGACCCCCTCTGTGTTGTTGTTTTGTCGGTAGCAGGTGTTGAGCGCTCTCTCTCTCTCTCTCTCGCTTAGTATTTCTCTCTCACTGACTATACACATATATTTCGTCTCCAGTCTCTCTTGACTTCTCTTCTTTCCACTACAATCATTATCACCCCGCACCACTAACAGGAAGTGCTTGCTTCAACATGCGAGACGCGCGTGCATCACGCACTTCTCCCAGCTACTTGCTGGACACCACCTGCCCAGCCAAGTGCTGGGCACGCTATCTTCCTAGGTTCTCCCCATCTCTTACCCTCCCCACACACCCAACCTGCTCACAATCCACACCTCCTTGGCCAAGTAAATATTTAATCATATATTTAAAAAACTTGAAAATTACGAGAAACTTGTCTAGCTGAAGGGACACTAGCCTCACTTGCCTTGGCCAACTCCTGCTTCCAGTACTCCTACAGGAAGGTGACACACTCTTAAGACCTCGCTGTAGGTAATGACGACGTAGCTTTGTATTTAATGACCTCTCTGGGAGAACACTTGAATCTCCTGGTCTGTTCTGGCTATCCATATGCCATCCAGTTTCTCTAGCTACGTTCGTATCTGCCTGTATTCCTGGTGGTGGTGTTTCGTTCGTCAGGAAACAAAACATCACCAGGTGTAATGCCATGGCGCTGCGTAGCCTATCGGGTTACTAACATAGGATAATCAAAGAAACCCAGTGTATCTGGCTTATTTCTAATGGGGTCCTTCATTATCTTCCCAGGATGTTACCCACAACAGTACCCAGGTACTTACTGCCAGGTAAACAGAGGCAACAGGTGTAAGGAAACATTCCCAACATTTCCACTTGTGCAGTGATCAAACCCATGTCCTTCAGATGTGAGTCAAAAGCGATGTCAACTGAACCAGGATTTACCTGTTTTCCTTCCCACCTTCCTGCTTGCTTGTCTCTGCGCCTAACGCCCTGTCACTACATCTTCCCCCATCCTCTACCAGCCATTGGCTGCCATCTGCCTGTTTCACTCAGGCTTGTGGAGAAACCCGCTGCGTCAGCTTGTGTCGTTGTGTATGTTCACGACGGATGAGATCAGCAACACTACATTGTGGTGGAGCAGCTGTTGGCTCAGGCAAAGTGCCTGCCCTGAGTGTTTTTTTTTAACTAGATTGAATACACCTAGTGTGTGAATCAGACAGCATGCGTTTTATGGTATTTTGTTAAAAAAATTCATCCACCATGGTCTTCGTCAACAAGTCTATGTTGAGGTCATAAGTAAGTATATTCAGGTATACACAAATACAGTTACATAGATTATACACAAATACAGTTACATAGATTATCATACATAGCAGCATATGTGTAGGGAACCTAGGATAACCCAAAAAAAGTCAGTGACTTATTTCCACTGGAGTCATATAACCTGTCACCCCGAGATGGGAGGCATCAGTAGAGCGATGAGGCTACCATTATGCACACCGGTAGGTGGCAGGCTGACGCTTACTGCATCACTTGAATCTTCGCAAATACAATGAAAATTTTGAAGTAATTTTAACATACTCAAAAAAATAATTTTCTGTATGAAATAACGGGAGG